>NC_062212.1:497701-517701 GCF_912470025.1 Vespa velutina
AAATTATTCCTTTGGAGTTATTCCGTTCCATGGCAATGCTTACGTTTTAGTTGAACAAATTAATTATATTCGAAAACGAATTAACCTCTTCATCGAATTGGAAATGAAATTTCGAAATTATTATCCTTTTTCTTCTTCTTCTTCTTCTTCTTCTTCCTCTTCTTCAAATTCGTCCACCCGCGTAAAACTCGAGGACGTCATGTTCGCTCGGTTTCTTTCTTCTTTACTTTTTTTTTTCCCCTTTTCTTTCCTTTATTTTTTCTTTTCCTTTTTCTTTTCTTTTCTTTTCTTTTTTTTTTTTTTTCGTTTTGTTTTTAAATTCGCTTCCTGCGTAAAAATGGAGACGCCATATTTGTTCGGTTTCTTTCCTCCTCTTCTTCTTCTTCTTCTTCTATTTTCTTTTTTTTTTTTTTTTAATTTCCTCTCTTCAAATTTATCTCCCGCTTAAATTGAGGACGCCATATTTGTCCGGATTTATTTTCTTTTCTTTTCTTTTTTTTTCTTTTTCCTTTTTCTTCCTTTTTTTATCCTTCTACTGTAAAATTTGTCTTCCGCGTAAAATGAGGACGCCATATTTGTTCGGATTTTTTCCTCTTCTTCTTTTTCTTCCGTATAAATTCTACGCGCATTTTTTTTCTTTTTTTTTTTTTTCTTTTTTTTTTCAACAAAACTAGTCTCACACATAAGTATCCATCTTTCTATCTATTACTATCGTTTAAATAAGATTCCATGTACGTCTCTTTCAATCGTATTTGTATGTTACTCGTGATGTTGTGTAGTCCAAGAAAGGATAAAGGGGACAGAGTATTTTCTATTCTTCTTTCAACTAATTTCTCAGCGAACCTTTTTCTTCTTTATCTTCATTTTCTTCTTCTAATGCGGCATCCGATATTGCGAAGGAGAAAGAAAAAAGAAGAAAACAAAAAAAGAAATAAAATAAAAACAAAGCTTTTGGTAGGTTTCATTCCAATAAGGGATGAACAATAATTTTTCAGGATCTACAAATGATTTCATTTTACCAAGACGATCTACCGTTGTATATCACAGTCGATCTTATTTATCTCGATCATAAAAGTATTATAAAACGATCGATCGATTGACGAAAGCGAGAATACAAATCGGTGAACGTTAATGAAACAACCTTGTGTAATATGTAACAATGTATACGTGTCTATATATGTATATATATATATATATATGTATGTATATAAGAGCCAAGCATAAATTAGTTACGCGATCCTGGATCATTTATCTCGTTTTACTGGCTTCGTCTTTCGTTATTAAGAACGATTCTATTCTGACGGCCATGATGATTATTAATTCGCGAACGTATATACATATATACATATATATATATATACATATATATGTTGGACAAAAGTTTTGAATTACTTCGACCATGAACTTTTACATGCGTATGGTAGTAAATCGTTGTGCAGTAAAGTAACACGTAATAGAAGAGGATGTAATTCTTGGGGCAATTCGGGGGATGGTAGGGGCAGGGTGTATGCGGAGAAATAATCGATTGTCTTTGTTTCTTTTTTTTTTCTTTCTCTTTCTTTCTTTCTTTCAAAGTTCAAACAAGGATAAGATTAGGTACCGTCGATCATTTATAAAAATGAAGATAATCATTTTGATCGATTTTTATATCGACCTTCTCGATTGTATATTTGTGTGTGTGTGCGTGTGTTAAGGGAGGAAGAAAAAAAAAAGAAAAAAAAAAGAAAGAGGAAAAAAATCATTGGATCTGATCTTACTACTTACTCGTCCGAGTTGGAAGGTCATTCGTTTTTTTTTATACCGATTCTTACGCTTAGTCTTTTAACTCGCCAATGAAACCGGTTGGGACTTCGTCTAACGAGTTAACGAGGATTCAGTGAAAGAAATTTTTCGTTATTATTCGAATACATTGACAACTTCGAAGGACACGTCGTTAAATGGATGGACGGTGTTCTTCGATCGAGTTTGAAAGATAGAAAAAACGAAACAAAAAAAAAAGAGAGGGAAAAAAAATAATGATCGATATACCGGGTTATATTTCGCATTGTAAGTTTACTGTAATAACTGTTAACTTGTTATACATATATATATATATATATATATAATATATAAAGGGTGTCCCTTGAATAAACCTATTCCGTTTAAATATGAAAAAATATTTATAAAATTATGAAAAAAAAAAAAAAAGAGCAACTCCGGTAACCTTCGATTCTATGCGGAATTGAATTCTCATAAGGATATTTTTTCTCTTTCTTTTTTTTTCTTTTTTTTTAATGACACAATTCTGTGTGCGTGTGTATGTATGTATGTACATTTTCATTATTGAAAATGATATATTAATTATGCCAATGTTATTCCATGTTTGATCGGAAATGAATGTTGGATTCGTCCTTTTAGATATCCTATATAATACAGATGCAATATTATTAAAAAAAAAAAATAATTCCAGTGACCTTTGACTCGACACGGCATCGAATTCTTTATGAGGATTTTTATTTACATATGACATCACTATATATATATATATTTTTTTTTTTTTTTTTTTTAATAAATATGTAGGTATGTACTTGTACAGGATATAATATCGAATTTGTACAAATATTTTTTGATTAGTTTTTTATTCGACGATAATTTTTTTTTTTTTATTTTCATTGTATAAAAAGGGGAGGAACGAACAAAAGATAATTATCGATCATTGATAGATCTTAATCCCCTTAAATCTTGATTTTTATTTCGTTAAAAAAAAATCATTCCTTTTATACCTAATTACAAGGTGTATACAAGGAACAGAATATAAAGTTTATTAAGAAACTTTTTTTTTTTCGGATCGGTGAAATATTATGTGATTTTTATTTTGTTTCGAGATGTTAGTTATGTGTCCTTTATTTCATCATGACCTAAATTTCCATTGGTCGATTTTTCTACCCTTGATATTGTCCGTTTACATTAGGCGTAGGGATTTAGCTTGGCATCGATCCAACCACAGTGGAATCCTTTAGTTGCTTTCACCTGTACAACACGCGACTCCGCGAGTGATTCCGAAATGATTATTTGAGAAACTGGTCGTACATAATTCAAATATAATAAAGGAGTCAAAGCATTGTTGTATGTTGCGCCAAATTCTGGGTCTTTTTTTCTTTTTTTTTTTTTTTTCTCCCTGGAGAAAGTGTACAATGATTTTTGGAGAACGGATAAAAATATTATTTTTAGAAATCGGGCTTTAATTCTTATTATTTGATTATTTCTCCAAAGGTTTATTACATTTCACCAGATTTCTTTTTATCCAATTAGCAGATATTTTCTTTTTTTTTTTCTTTTACGCGAATCTTGAGATTGCACTTGTTTTCCTTTCAGGAAAAATTATATGTATATATATATATTTATTTTCTTCTTTTTTTTTTTCTCCTTTAACGAAACTCAACCAAATTTCGTCAAGGACATAGTTAATATCTTTTTCCTCATAGCAATAGTATAATAAGATAATACAAATTGTATAAGTTGTTTAGCATATATGTTTTAGATATCCTTCAAAATTACAATAAAATTATGTTTGTTGTTACGTTAAATAACAGCAAAAAAACAAAGTAATAATAATAATAATAATAATAATAATAATAATAAAAAAGGAAAAGAAGAAAAAAAAATTCCTCGCTGATAGATTTTTCTCTTTTTTCTTTCTTTCTTTTTTTCTTTTTAAATTCAATTGAATTCAGCAGACCTTTACCATGGTAAATGTATTCTTCGCTGTGATTACGTAATTAGCTTATAAATCGACGTGGCAGTCAAAATAAATATAGAATTTCATTCCGTAGGAATGATATGTTTTTATAAAAAAAAAAAAAAAAAAAAAAAAAAAAAAAAAGAGAGAGAAAAGAATCAAAAGAATTGCACGACTTTCGATCAAATATACGACTAAATGTTGGATCAATCGGATCATCGTTCAAATGATCATCTCTTTCTCTCTCTCTCTCTCTCTCTCTCTCTTTTTTTTTTCATAATATATAACCCTGAAAAAATGATTTCTTTTTTTCTTTTTTTTCTTTTCGAATAAAATCGAACTCGCGCGGGTTTTTGTCTTATCGACTGTTCAGTTTAACGACTAACGAATATGTTCGTTAAGAGGGAGAAATGGTTCGGGGGGAGTGAGTGAGAGAGAGAGAGAGAGAGAGAGAAGGAGAGGGGAAGGGAAAAAGGGAGAGATAAGGTGGCTTAGATACGCTCTTTAGTGACATACGTATAGAACCGTCATCTTTTCGTATCGTTCAGTTCGCGAACGAGTAAAGTCAAAGTGCGTCTCTGTCCAATTGCTTCTTGGAACTATTTTTTTCTTTCTTTTTTTTTTGAATTTATTTGTTCTTTAAAAAAAGATATATATATATATATATATGTAAAAGAAAAGAAAGGAAAGTTTGGTTAATCTTATTAATAGCTTTGGTGTGTCGAACGAGTGCAAGTGCACCCAATGCTTTGAAGAGTCATCGCTTCCAAATGGATTACGAAGTTGCTTCCTGAACATCCTATCTCTCTCAATCTCTCTCTCTCTCTCTCTCTCACACACACACATTCTGTATCTTATTCAGTGGGTGTTGTGCTATCATAAAAATAGAACGAAGAAAGTAGACATTCTTCTGAGCAATTTTCGTATCTATCGGGATCGTTAATATTCGGAAATATATTGAGGAATATTCGTTCGGTATTGAAAATATAGATATTGAAAGAAGGAATGAATTATTTGATCGGTCGGAATATAATTTGAAAAATTATCTTATGATCCAATTATAATCCATTAAATGTATATCCCAAAGTTCTAACGAAGCTCTTTGATGGATACCAGTTCCGTTGTTGTTACATCTGAAGGAAAATATTGTTGATAAGATCGTTATCGATTGATTCGTTTACTCGTTTTACTTTTGACGAGTATCTAAAGGAGTTAGTGGAAGATAAAATAATGAATTTATAGATGTGCCAGTATGTCCGAGAGAGGTATGCAAGAAGCAGCTTGCGAGGAGATCGAGAAACAGGCTTCTCTTTACGTATTCCCGGGAGTTTCTCGTCAGCAACAACAACAACAATATCAAGGAAATACTGTATCAACTCTACAACTCCCACCATTATCAGCACCTACTATACTTGGTTCCATGAGAACCAACGATGTCGGAGAGATCAAGGATATCGAGGATCCTTCATCTCGATTAAGAAGAAGACCATATTCAAAGACCCATACAAGATCAGCCAGTCATGGTGGTGTCCTAGCGAGTTCAAGCGTTACGACAAATCCAATAACATATCAAACATCGTGGCAAACACCACCCTGGCCAACCGGTGGTGGTTCATATTTAGGTCCTTTACCAACGTTAACCGGTCCGATCCGACCGTCGGCATTGAAAAAACCAGGACATCAGAGAGCATTCAGTCAAGGACAGGTTGTAGATGTTCAAAGTCAACTTCCTGTTTCGGGGCACAGTCGTGTTGGCTCGAGAACAGATTTTATTTTGCCCCCTGGCCACAGAGAGGAATCACGGCCGTCGACTGCTGGAAAAGTGCCCTCCTTTCGTGGACATTCCAGGCAAGCCTCCAGGTAAGTTCAAACATTGATCTTAATTTGGATTTATATGGAGATCCAATTCTTCTTCTTCTTCTTTTATCTTTTTTTCTTTTTTTTTTTCTTTTTCGTCGTCATTCGATTAAATCTGATCGATCGTTTAGAGAATCCGTTAGGACGAGTATTTCTTCCTTTTTTTCTTATTGTCTTGTTTTTGTTTCGTTTAATAACAGGCTAACAAAATGATTATTATAGATCGGAATCAATTTATACAATAAGACGTAGCGCGGCACCGCCATTATGGAGAAGAATTTGGGCACGTTATTTTGGATCTTTACCAGACGAGCCCAGATTAAGGACCATCGTACCTAATCACTTGGTACCACCGCGTACCTCAAAAAGTCAACATCCAAATGGAGGAAGGGTGAACAATAGGTTAGAACTTTTGTCGATATATTCATCATCATTTCAAATAGATCTTTCGTTAATCCTATTTATATTGATAATTAACTTTATTTATTTATTTGTTTCTTCTCTATTCCAAAATAAAAACAAAAAATATATAACAATATATAGGATAAAGACAACGAAATATACGATCCTGAACTTTATACCACGTAACCTGTTCGAACAGTGCCGACGTATTGCTAATTTATATTTTATATTCATCGTTCTACTTAATTGGGTACCAGATATCAATGCATTTGGAAAGGAAGTGGCAATAATACCAGTTGTATTTGTATTGGGTGTAACAGCTTTGAAAGATATTTTTGAAGATCGAAGAAGATCTATGAGCGATCGTAGAATCAACAATTCAACATGTCGCGTATATGTTGGGTAAGTTTTTAAATGCATATATAAAATAGAAATAAATAAAATATATATATATATGTGTGTGTATATGTGTGTGTTTGTTTGTACGTCTAACGCGGAATCGAGAATTTTTTTTAATATAACATTGAACTAGAGTTTAATCGTTTAATTTAAAGATGGAAGATAAATAAATAAAAAGTGGAAATTGATTTAGTATTGGGACTCTTCAGAATAAAAGGGATTGCTCCTTCTGAATCATGGAATTCGATCGATCGATTCAAATGTGGTGGTTGTTGTTCGAAAGCATGTAGGTCGACCACCAACATTGTACATATACATACGTACACACATATATATATATATATATATATATATATATATATATATATTTTTGTGTGAATGAAATCGGATTGTCTCTTGAAAGACAAGTGTCTCGCTTGTCTCTCAAGAGTATCATCATATATTCGAAGAGTATATATATATATATATATATATATATATAAATTTATATCAGGTTTATAGATAAAGTTTAGTCATAAAAAAAAAATGTCGAGATATATTGGTATTATCAGGACAGAATACTTTTTTGTTCTCTCTCTTTTATCTCCTATCATTTATATTACCTCATTACTTCCGTTCCATCTTTTTTCTCTGCTTTCTTTCTTTCTTTTTTTTTTCCTTGTTATTATTTCTTTCTTTCTTTCTTTCTTTCTTTATTTATTTATTTATTTATTTAAATTTCATTTTGAAATATTTCACAAACGTAAGTTATTAATGAGACTAAAAGAGTGATTATTCTCAGTGATATATTTTACAATGTCAGTTTCCTTTTTCATAATGACTGCGTTGGTTGATTATACTTAACAGATACTTTTACATTGAAGAGAACAGGTCATGGTTCTTTTCAAATATCTTTCTCTTTATCTCTTATTTTCTCATTTCGCATAGTTATATATATATATATATATATATGTTTGTGGAAAACACCTGTACATCCACGTTCAATCTCAACACATATTTATACAAGATTCCGAATAAATAAAACTATCGTTCATATTCTTTTTTTTCTTTTTCTTTCTTTCTTTCTTTTTTTTTTTTTTTCTGGAATCGATCGAGAATTTTATCCAAAGGATTTAACCGATCTAATTGTGAAGATCTATCGAAGAAGTTGTTGCTAGGAGAGAGAGAGAGAGAGAGAGAGAGAAAAGAAAGAGGAGAAGATGATAGTCGAGAGATTTAGGTGAGGAGAGATTTAGTTGGGGGAGAAGAAGCAGAAAAAAAGAACAAAAAGAACAAAAAAAAAAAAAAAAGAAGAAAAGAAAAATATGAGGGTAAAAAAAATTCAATTAAATATTGGGATAAGAAGTTAGGGTGATATCACGATGATAAAAGCTCGTTGCTTTGCTTGATGACTGTATATAGTATCCTTTTACTTCTGCTTACTCTAGTATGCTACGTAGTATGTCCCTAGAACGATCACGACACGGAGGTCATTTATAATGCAATTTAATCGCACGACTGCTGACACACACATACACAATTATATGCAAGAGTATGTGTATATATATATATATATATATATATACATATATGTAAAGGTATCGATCTATTGTTGTGATTCTGATATATCTAAGTTCCTGTATATACGATACAAAAAAAAAAAAAAATAAACAAAAATAAACAAATAAAAAAAAAGGAGAAACAAAAAATTTATATAAATTCAAAATGGAGAAATTAAAAAAGGGATGATATTGAGAGTGGGAGTATTGATTGCAGTCTTAGCAATTTTTTTTCTTCGTTTTTTTTTTTTTTTTTTTTTTTTTTTTCTTTACTTCTTTCTTTCTTTCTTTCTTTCTTCTGTTTCTTTTTTTTTTTTTTTTAACAATAAATCGGCACGACCTTCTATTAACGGATGAATTATGTCAGTCATAATTCTTTATCATTCTTTCCTCGTGGCCATTTAACCCCCCTCCCCCGCCCTCCCACTTCCCTTCCTTCATATTATCGCGAAGCTTTAACACATGTAATATACTGGTTGGTGTGCGGAATAGTTTTTAGTTAAACAATGGTCTATGCCGACGATTTCATCGTAGTAAAATAAAACGCGAGGTTTAACGTGCGTTTATTCTCTTTCATCGTTTAAATTTCGTTTTGATGTTTTTTTTTTTTTTCTTTTTTTTCTCTTTTTTTTTTCTCTTTTTTTTTTCTCTTTTTTTTTCCTCCACCCCCACTCATCCCCTCTTCGTTATGTCCGATCGTTCAACTTCTATTTGACTTTTGACAATAATTTAAGCTCTAATCATGTTCTTTTATCGATAAGATTTAACCTTAACGCATTTGGAACAGATAAATGGATAGATAAATAGATTAGGTTTAAGACTATGTGATGGTTGTAAAGGGTTTAATTAGTGCAAAAAGTAATAAGGGATTTGAAAATATTTCAAAGTCCATTTTTTATCAGTCGTCTGGTAATTTTTTATTTATCATTCTTTCTTTCTTTCTTTCTTTCTTTTTTTTTTCTTTTCTTTTCTTTTTCCCCTAGGTGGTATGGTTTCTTTTTGGTGCGTGTTTTAAAGAGATCCTAGAGAATTTTAACTTAATAAGATTGCGTTCGGATAAGAAGCTTCGGTACACGTGTACCTTGTCTTCATTCTCTCTCTCTCTCTCTCTCTCTCTCTCTCTTTCTTTTTCCCCTTTCTCTTCATTCTAATTCGATGTTCCCTTCAATCGTCATTCAGGAGACGTTCGATCGGCGCCATTATGCGGTCAATTGAAAATGACGTCGTCGGATCGTGACACACGGCCCACATTCTAACGATTTGATTTTCGTTTATCTATCTTCACCTTCGTAACACGATATACATTATCTATTTATCTATCTATCTATCTATCTATCTATCTATCTATCTATTTGTCTGTCCATGTACTATATCTAATGATGAACTAAAATGTGACCTTGACAATTACATTCGATCATTCAGTCAGTCACGTTTTGCCCTGGTTAATGATTCGATTATAACGGGTGAGAAGAAAAAAAAAGATAGAAAGAAAAAAAAAAAAAGAAATATATATACACGTGTAATATGTAATCGTACCAATAAAAAATTGAATTGATTGATTCTTAACGAACTACACGGAATATTTCTTCTTTTTTTTCTTCTTCTTCTTCTTCTTCTTCTTTTTAAACTTTAATCCGTGCAAAGTCTTTTTTATAATGAAAAAAAAAAAAATATATATATATGTATATATTAATTGGTGTAGAAAATTTTTGATTGAGTTTTATTCGTTTCAACCACTAGTTGCAGTGACATTAAAAATAAGTTCATGTAGGGTTCAACAAGTTAAAAAGCATTTGTGAATGAGAAAGACTATTTATTTGAAGGTCAATGAATGTATTATTAGTTTAATGTATTCACGATCGAAGAATGGACCCTGTTGAGTTTGAATAAATAGTTCTTGGGTTTAAGACAAACATTTTTTCTCTCTCTCTTTCTCTCTCTTGCTATCGCTACCTCTTTTGCGGTTTGTGGTTTCTTTGAAAAAGACTTTGATAATATAACGGATAGTACGATCGATCGGTTACACCGATCACTTCTCTCTTTTTCTCTCTCCCTCTCTCTCTCTCCCTCCCCCCACCCTCTCTCTCTCTATTTTACTTTTTTCTCTCTTTCTTTTTATTCGCATTGACTGCAAGACTATGCGAATTCCCACAAGTTGTTTCTCTAGCTATACTACTATTATTGTAACATAACGATGTGTTCTACGGTGTTCTTTGTCTACTCTTATCGGTCATTGACACCGATCGAAAAGAGAAATTTTCTTTCTTCAAATTTAATTTTTCTACACACACACACATTTATTTATATATTTTTTTTAAATTATGAACAATGCAAGGAACAATATTATATGTATATATGTATATATATAAATGTATATGTATATTATATGTCACCATTTTGCTAGAGGTCACAAATAAATATATAAAAGCGCCCGCGCGCATGAGCGTCTACATTGTGTTTATCCATATGTATGCATATATATATATATATATATATATATATATATATATATATATATATGTATGTACATGTGTGGGTATGTGTTTACGTTACTCCACTCCAAATCGATAGAACGTGTCGTTGCATAAAATTACTGTTATAACTCCGACGAATCCAAACAACCGTAATAAATCACCGAACATTTAGAACAGCTTTTAGCGAATAATAACTTTTACAAATTTTCCAAAAACTTCGAATAATTCAACCGCAAGAAGCTCTTAAAATTTATTAACCGTAAGGATTCATGATCATACTCGCGAACCATCCATATATATATATATATTTATTTATAACAATGTTAATATTAACATTGTTGTTAAGCGGAAAGAAATTGGAGTGCGTACAAACAATGAAAAGAAAAGAAATTCACTAACCGCCGATTAAATACATATTTGCCTTGAATAAGATAGGAACGGAAGTTTAAAGCGGTTAGTTCTAATCTTTCGATATCGTCGAAGTTACTTTATTAAAAGGTACATAAACATGATCGATCAAATGATCTTTTTATACTCCAGTTAAGAATTATATTCTAGAATGAAGAAAATAATCAGGTCGAGGAAAATATTCTATTGCATGAATGAATTAAGTGAATTTTTCCTCAGGGTTTTCTAACAAGGTTCAAATCCTTCCTCTCTCTTTCTCTCTCTCTCTCTCTCTCTCTCTCTCTCTCTCTCTCTCTCTCTCTCTCTCTCTCTCTCTCTCTGTTTTCTTTTCATTGATTACATACGTCTTTATGCCTTCATCCATTAAACTCGACATCGTCACGTCCTATTTATGAATTATTCTTGAAATATACTTTTTACAGGTACTAACGTACAGTGCAAGTAGATATGCATATACGTATGTGTCTGGATTTTCTTCTATTTGTTCCGATTTATTTCTCTCTCTCTCTCTCTCTGTCTTTCATTTTTTCTTTCTGCCTGCCTTTTTTTCATTTTCAATCTCATCTTATCTATCTTTAAGTTTGTCTTATAGTTTCGTCGATGTATTTGCCACGAAATCGACTGGAAATTTATCGCTTATCTCGTTTGCACCTTTGTTGACAAAAAAAAAAAAAAAAAGAAAAAAAATTTTAAAAGGTGCGTGCTACGATCGTACAGAAAATCCTACGAAATGTTTGCCAATGGGGGAATTGTTTGTTCGATTGATCGAACGACGGAAATCCATCAAAAACTTTAATCTAATAATAGTACTTCGATATTGGATATGGTTATTGGATTATATGGTGTTTCTTTTTCTTTTGTCATTTATAAAAAAAAAAAAAAAAAAAAAAGAAAAAAGAAATATGTCCGCGAATTGTACTGCGGCAAATTCGACAAATTGTTTTATCGGTGTTAAGTGATTAGAAGATATTTCTTCCTCTTTTTTTTTTAATTTTTTTTTCAAACGATGCCGCACTAACGATCAAATAGATCTGATCAAATTATTTCAATAGAAAATTATTAGAAAATACATTTCTTTTCGTTCTTGTAATAATCCAAATATGATGGCTTATTAATTATCAATCGGATAGATCTCCAAAGATATTGTTGCTGTGTCTCTAATCAGAAAATGATTAGAAATAGATTTTTTCTTTTTTTTTTTTTTTTATCGTTCAGGAAACTCCGAGAATGACGTCAATAGTTTCCATATGGTCGTCATTAGACGTTTTCAATATCAATTGAAAAAGATATAGATAATTCGATTTACCAACTAATTTTCTAAGATTCAAGTATACCTGTATATCTCTTTTTCTATGTGTGTGTATTTGTGTGTTACGATGTGTCAGCAAGTTATATATCTCTACGTCATATCGATATCGTTCGTAATCTCATAAAAAGCGTTTCGAAGCGCGCGTTATTCTTCAAGTTCTCCCATCCTGATTATACCACAAAACATAGATAACGATAGTACCGATGATGAATTAGCGCTGTCTTTCACGTTGCCAAGTACTTTTTTTAAAAGTTTGAAAGTTTCCTGTTTATCGTCTCGCACGACTCCGTACGTCTTTACATTTTTTTTTTTTGTTTTCTTTTCTTTTTCATTTTTTTTTTTTTTAATCGACCTTTTCTCGCCGATCCTCCATTTGTCGTACTTGCAATATGATCGCCCTGAACTTTTCTGACCTTTTCTCATTAATTTTTCTTTCATTAGCGACAATGCCACACAAAAATTTGAAATAGCCTACTAATAATAGTCGAGCGCTGTAGTAGAGCTTAAGAAAAAAAAAAAAAAAAAAAAAAAAAAAAAAAAACAGCGAAGCCATTAAATAGATTCCCTCTTTTTTCCTTGGGAATATTAAAAAAAAAAAAGAAAAAGAATGATTCACTGGCATATCGTATATATTCAAAAGAAATAGAAACTTTTGTCGTGGAAATTAGGATTGTTGAGAAACAAAAAAAAAAAAAAAAAAAAGAAAGAAAAAAAAAAACAAAAAAGAAGACGAAAAAATAATGATAATAATAAAACGTTATTTGCATTTTCATGAGATAGGTAACAGGATGAGATAAATTATTAATTGAAGGGAGGGAGGATGGGGTGGAGAGTGAAGAGAGAGATAAAAATATCTTTTATCGCGGGTAGTATATAACAATAAAACTGGTTAATGTACTTATACACAAACACACACAGACACACATACACAGGCAGTGATGCACAAATAAACTTACCGTACATTATTTACTTCTTTTTCCCTGAACATTATTCTTAGAAAGAGTTGATAAAAAAAAAAAAAAAAAAAAAAAGAAAGAAAAAAAAAACAGAAAAAGAACAAATATTAATTTTTCAAATAATTTTATACATAATCATTTCCTACTCGTTACATTCAAGCAATTCGATTCGTATCCATCACGTCTAAACATAATTACAAATAATATTGGAATGATGATGCTCAAATCGGTACACAAAGTGGTTGTTGTTCTGTCGATTTGCTTGGTATTATCTTATTGAAGTTGTCATGATGGGAGGTGATGAAGAGAAGTAGTGAAGTATCCTTCAAAGGACTTTCCTCCTTCTCCTCCTCCTCCTCCTCCTCCTCCTCCACCTCCTTTTCCTCCTCCTTCTACTTCTCTTCATCTTTCTTTGAACGAGTGCCGTTAAGTAGTACCCATCTGACGTCACCACAGTTACATCATTACAAACCATGCGCGTTAAAGAAAAAGGAGTATGTGGGACACGGGAATGAGATCATTTTATTTGTATTGGTAATTTACTTGGTCTCACCGTAGACGATATTAATTCATGATATAAAAAGAGAAAGGAGGATGAAAAAGTGAAAAAAGTGAGGAGGGAGTGTGCTAGGCTGGATGGGGGAAGGGGATAGGGTGATGATAGGAGGAGGATCGCGAGGAATCGATTAATTTCGATCGTAAAAATGGTTGGTCACGTTTAACAGGTGAAATTAAATTAATGCGCGATAAAACATATGTAAAGAATTTATTTATGATATTCCAATAATCAATCCTATTTGTTCCGATGCGATATATTACTTTTTTATATTCATTTAAGTTTCCTGTAAATAATAAAACCAGAAGAATGATGAATCACATATTCGATCTCTCTCTCTCTCTCTTGCTCTGTTTGTGTATTTTTGTTTTTTCCTCGTCTTTTTTTCTCCCTTTCTCTTTTTTTTTTTTTTTTTTTTTTTTTTTTAAAGATGCATTAGCACAATTCGTTCGAAACTCGTACGAATATCGTACGAGTATTGGAGATTGGTTGACCTTCACACATATACATGAGATTGGTAATACGTTCGACCACGCATCTAACAATAACTCAAGTATGTGGCACATATCGACAGTCAGAAGTTGATTACTTCTTGATACTCTCTTTGACGAGAAACCTTCGTTCGAGTGTTTCATCTTAGAAATAATTCATTATCCACTGTTATTACTTTGATATATAGATATATATATGTATATGTATATGTGTGTGTGTGTGTGTGTATATACATAAGATATAAACGTAAAGTCTATGCATATAAATAAGATAGTTTTAATACATCAAAGAGAATCGTTTGAAATCAATATTAATATGTTTCAATGATTATCACAAAATGTGTTCTAAATATGTAATAATATAATTTTCGATTGAAAGCAATAATATATTATATGAATTCGATTAATTATCAAATTAAACGTATAAAATTTTTTAATGATTCCGAACAATAATAATTATCTTTCTCTCTCTCTCTTTTTCTATGTATTTGTGTGTATTCGATTTAATAAGAATTAAAATGAACGAGTCTCGTGAGATTATATCGTGACAAAGTATCATTTATAATAATTGCAGTGGATAGTTGGCCTAATTGTTCATTGTTCATGAAATAGATATAAATAAAAGAAGGTATGTAATATTAAATGTTCAAGTAGTCCGTAGGGCTTTAACTTAGTCAAGCTTAATTCAAATGTCACGCTACACGAGTCTTGTTACGTTGTATCAATTCGTTTTCTCTCTCTCTCTCTCTTTTTTTCTCCTTTACTTTTATTTTATTTTATTTTATTTTTTTCATAGATAGATAAACAGACAGATAGGTTAGATAGTTAGAAGGCATTGAAAGGTTGCACAAAAGTTCTCGGTCTTGGTCTCGACCTTCTAATTCTCTCTCTCTTTCTCTCTCTTTCATACACATACACATACACACACACACACACACACACACATTAGGATCAATGACGCATAACAGCATCGTTTTAAAGATCCTATTATTCTTTTCTCTTTCTCTCTTTTCCATTATATAATTTCTATCATCGATAGGAGAATAAAATTTTCTTTAATGATTAATAATTAATTGTATTAAATTAAATGTCGATCAAATGTTAAATTATTTTCATTGTTCGATGGGAAAATTGTTCATTGTATTCCGTAGATTCTTGGATTTTAGTTAGCAAAGCCTTACAATTGTTCATTTTATGTAACACAGATTTTTTTTTTCTTAATCTAATATCTCTCTACAATATGTTTTAAAAATATTCCTTTGAATTATTACGAAAGTATAGTATCATTAAGTGATATATCTATTTCTTTTATTTATTTTATTATTGTTACAGGGAAGGTGGTAGATACATGCAAGTTGCATGGAAGGATGTAAAGGTCGGTGACCTGGTACACCTTTCAAACAACGAAGTAGTACCGGCAGATCTATTACTTCTCCGTAGCAGTGATCCTCAGGGTTTAGCTTATATCGATACCTGTAATTTAGATGGCGAAACGAATTTAAAACAGCGACAGGTTGTACGTGGTTTTTTCGAATTGCAGGATACATTTCAACCGGCAAAATTTCGTTCAATGCTTGAGGTTGATCAACCTAGTACTAAAATAAATAGGTGAAACAAAAGAAAATTGATTAACATAATATTTATCAAATGTATTTCTATGGAAAAAAAAAAGAAGAAAAAAAAAAAAACCTTTTTATAGGTTTCATGGTGCTGTAGTACATCCAAATGGCGGCAGGGTACCGGTTACAATTGAGAATTTATTACTCAGGGAATGTTTGTTAAAAAATACTGACTTTATTGAAGGTATTGTGGTCTATGCTGGACATGAGACCAAAGCTATGTTGAATAATGGTGGGCCAAGGCACAAGGTGTAAATTGAAATCAATATGAATAAATTATTTATTATCGATCGAGGCTTCTCGTTTTTAAATTTTAATTGGTTTTCAGCGTTCACGTTTGGAGAAAAGGATGAACTGCGACATAATATGGTGTATGGTAATATTGGTAAAATTGTGCATGATCGGTGCAATTGGTTATCGATTATGGTTATCGTCCTTTTCATCGACAATTTTGATCCCCTTTCTTCCCGTTTTACAAGATCCTAATTACGAGAGTATGATTACATTTTGGACATTTGTTATAATCCTACAAGTTATGATACCATTGAGTTTATATGTGACAATTGAAATGGCCAAAGTCGGACAGATATATCACATTGGTCGTGACAGTTTTTTGTACGACAAAGAAACTGGACGTAGAGCTGAATGTCGTGCTTTGAATATTACTGAAGAATTAGGTCAGGTATGGGAATGATAAATATAGAATATAAATTTGAATGAAGATCTAATTGATGTTCCTGAATTATTGTTACATTAGGTTCAGTACATATTTTCGGATAAGACTGGAACATTGACGGAGAATAAGATGTTATTTAGAAGGTGCGCAGTAGGTGGACAAGATTATGCGCATGAGGGCGAGGGTGAAAATTTAATACCTTGTCCAAGATTAAAAGAAGACTTGTTGATTGGTACATTTAGGCATCGTTTACAAGAGTTCCTTATCGTATTGGCAACTTGTAACACGGTTGTGGTTAATTCTCAACCGCATCATGATATTATGAACTCGAGTGGTCTTATCGAAGAACCACATAAAAATGGTAGTGGACCGACTAGGTTGGTACTTGATATTTATTTATTTATATATTTACTTCTTTCTTTTATTCGTCTCGTGTTATTTCTTTTTTTTTTGATAATCGTCATTAAATTAAAATTTGCCATTGTAATCGTAGATACGAGAGATTGTCCGAGTCAAGAAGCGTGACCCCATCACCGTCACCCTCTATACCACCATTACCATTGCCTACACCACCAGCAAGTATAACAGGTGATAGTTCATCGCCAATCTCATCTATCATAGATTCGGCTGCGGTTCTTAACGATCCACCTAAATTACAATCTAAAGTGGTTAGGTAAGTTTAAATTGGTATCTAAACGAGGAATAGAATTTTTTTTTTTTCTTTTTTTTTTTTCTTTGACGATAAGGTAGAAAAAAAAAGACAAAATTCTA
The DNA here is from genome assembly GCF_912470025.1 of Vespa velutina. Classification (NCBI taxonomy): domain Eukaryota; kingdom Metazoa; phylum Arthropoda; class Insecta; order Hymenoptera; family Vespidae; genus Vespa; species Vespa velutina. The sequence goes on from NC_062212.1 coordinate 514,876, forward strand.
TTTCAACGATATTGTCCTCCTCGTTTTTTCAGGCCAAAATTATTAAACGTAACGTCGATACCGAGCTTAAGTTTGGGATTATTATCGAGAAAACAATCGCCTAATGGTGGACAAAAGAGACGTAATATTTTGAGTCCGATATTTGATATGAGCGGAAAGTCAGTCGAACAACTGACACCAACGCCAGCAATTTACGAAGCTGAAAGTCCTGATGAGTTGGCATTGGTCAATGCAGCAAGAGCATACGATGTTAAATTACTTAAACGTACACCTCGCAATACTATAATTTCATTGCCTGACAAGTCGATTCTAAGTTATGAGATTTTATATGTTAGTAAGAAGTACCATTTGAATTTGACAATAATATTAACAATTGTCTCTCTCTCTCTCTCTCTCTATCTCTATGTATATATATATATATATATTTTAGGTTTTGCCATTCGATTCCAGCAGGAAGTGTATGTCAGTTGTCGTACGTCATCCATTAACCGGTGAAATCATTTTGTATAGCAAGGGAGCAGATACTACGGTGTTAGCGTCATTGACATCAAGCGATGAAAATTCTATGACCTCGGCTAAGATCAGACAACAATTAAATTCTTATGCCCGTCAAGGTCTTCGCACATTGGTAATGGCAAGAAGATCATTGACCCAACAAGAATATGAAACATGGCATGAGAAACATTTGGAAGCGGAATTGGCCATTGAAAATCGTGAACGTCGTATACGAGACTCTTATGCCAGTTTGGAAAATCATATGACGTTGTTAGGTGCAACCGGGATCGAAGATAAATTGCAACCTGGTGTACCGGAAACTATCACCGCTCTTGTTAAAGCTGGAATAGTAGTTTGGGTTCTAACAGGTGTGTATTTAAAGCTATACTTTGTGAACCTTTTTATGAGAGTTTATTTTTATATGTTTATTTGTTTCTTTTTTTTTTGTTTTGTTTTTTTTTTGTTTCTTCCCTCAGGTGATAAACCAGAAACAGCGGTGAACGTTGCTTACTCAGCAGGTTTATTTTCCCCGGCAATGCAACTTTTGCAATTACAAACGAGATCGAAATCTGTCGCGGAAACTTTAATCCGTGGTTATTTGGAATCAGCCAAAAGGGATAATATAATGAACGATGGTGTTGATAATCGTAATGAGGATGGTATAGCTATGTATAGTTATGATTTAACGGAAAGGGATGCTCATAGGATAGGTAGTCCATGGCCAAGGAAACGTGCACTTGTAGTTGATGGTAAAACGTTGACGGTCATACTAGATCCAAGATCTGGTTTAACAGGTCCTTTCCTTGAATTAACAAGAACCTGTTCCAGTGTACTTGCTTGCAGAGCTACGCCCCTACAAAAGGTAAGGCATTTAACTTCAGTTTAAAGCTTAAATAAAAGATATATCTAATAGCGTTTGATTATACTTATATATATATATATATCTTTCTCTCTTTCTCTAAAGTCTCATGTTTTTTTCTTTTTTTTTCCCCTCCCTCCAAGGCTTATATAGTACGTATAGTGAAGGAACAATTAAGAATGAGAACGTTGGCTATAGGCGATGGTGCTAATGACGTGAGCATGATACAAACAGCCGATGTTGGTGTTGGTATATCTGGTCAAGAAGGTAGACAAGCGGTTATGGCCGCTGATTTTGCTATTTGCAGATTTTACATGTTAAATAGACTTTTACTGTTACATGGACATTGGTGTTACGATAGATTGTCCAGAATGATATTGTATTTTTTTTATAAAAATGCCACTTTCGTATTCCTCATATTTTGGTTCCAGGTAAGTTCACATTTACAACTTGATAGAATATATATTTTTTTTTCTTTTCCTTTTTTTTTTTTTTCTTTTCTTTTTCTTATCAACTACTTTATTGTACTTCATATCTTTAAATTTGACATTCGATTAATATCAACGTTACGTATATGCTTGTTTCCTCTTTCGTTTCTTTTTTTTTTTACAGTTTTACTGTGGTTTCTCCGGTGCGGTAATGATAGACCAAATTTATCTGATGTTGTACAACCTGTTGTTCATTTCTCTACCACCTCTTGTACTAGGCGTATACGATCGAATAACCACACCGAATATTTTACTTTCTATGCCGGAACTTTATAAAAGGGGACGATTGGGTTTAGTTTATCGGCCGATCTCCTTTTGGATCACTATAGCCGACGCCTTTTACGAGAGCATCGTCATATTTTTTACCATCTTCATAGTTAGTGGATCAATTGTCATTTCCCCCCATCCCCATCTTCTCCTCCTCTTTCTCCCGCTCTCCCGCCCAATGAAATTTAATTTTGATTAATTAAACTTTTTGTATATTATGTTTTAGACGTATTACGATACAACCGTTGATATATGGGAATTTGGAACGACCATAACTACAGCGTGCATTTTTTCAATGCTATTACATGTATCGATAGAAACAAGATCTTGGGTATATTTATTAATTATTAATCATTTAATTATTTTTGTATTAACCACTTGTGGTGACAAGACGTGCCACGCACGTCGAGATGCTTCTGTTATCGGAATGCCAGCGACGTGTTAGACACGTCGTCAGGCGATTGCTGCGGAAAGAAAAATGACGTGCGTGGCACGTCAACCGTGAATTTCTTTACACCGAAAATGATTAATTAATTTGATTGAATTGCGAATAAGAAATATGTATGATTGGATATGTCATCTATATTTCAGACGATAATTCATGTTCTCGCTATAATGGGATCGCTCTTCATTTACATGGGATTCTGTTTAATATACAATGCCATTTGTATTAATTGTATGGGTTTACCGGGTTCATTTTGGATAATGGAAATGGCG
>NC_062212.1:522701-532701 GCF_912470025.1 Vespa velutina
TTTTTCTGTCTTTTCTTTTCTTTTTTTTTTTCCGGCCTGTTATCATTCAGCCACGTTACGATTTATTCGATATTTGCTTTAACCTTTTACGCAAACGGGATCAGCGGTTTGTGGTTAGACAGAAAGACATCAGTCAACTTGTGTTTTCTCTTATCGATAAGGACGGTTAAACTAATGGGAAGGGGTGGGTGGGATGGGATGGGGGCAGTGGTGAGAGGATAGGGAGGTTGTGAGGTTAACTCAGCCAGCGGATGGTCGATTAGATGGGGGAGGGGGAGGGGAGAGGATTGAGTAATATTTTCCGACGTAATTTCTTTTTTCATAATTTTCTTTTCTTTTTTTTTTTTTTTTTAATCGATTGATATCCATGACTTTGATAAGAGAGAGAGTGAGAGAGAGAAATACATTATAACGAAATAGAAGATTTATTTACATTTGTCATAGTTATTGTTTTTGAATTCGTTCGATTCGATTCGTTTATTAGTCTAAAATTTGTTTTACGCGATTTCAATGTACAGTAATTTCCAGTTCCGGTAACAAAGTTCCGTTTGTTAGATCGGAGATATGTATATATATATATATATATATATATATATATATATATATATATATATATATGTATATGTACATATATATATGTGTAGGAGCATTGACGTTACTATCATTTACCACGTATTCCTCTGATGAATCATCGACATTATTGTCGTTTAAATCATGTCCGTCAGTGAGACTCTAAGTTCCTTCTCTTTCTTCTTTTTTGTTTTTCTTTCCTTCTCTCTCTAAAAGTGGAATGAACGATCGCAATCCATCGAACGATATTTTACTCTAATATTATTATTTATTTATTATTTATTTATTTATTTATTATTATTTAAAAGTTCGTCAATGATCTGTCGTTAAGAGAGATGTAATTTTATTATAAAATTCGAAAAAAATGAAAGAGGATTTTCGACGTTCCTTTTTGTTTTTTTTTCTTTTTACTGTTAATTCGTTTTTTTCTTTTTTTGGAAGATGAATCTATCCATCGACATTTTTTTTTTCGGGACTTAGAAATATTCGGAAAGATTCTCTCAATTCTTTTTTTTTTTTTCTCCTCTTCATTTTTTTCCTCGCTCGTGTTTGCGCTTGCGTGATCTATCTATCTCTCTCTCTCTCTCTCTCTCTCTCTCTCTTTTTTTTTCTACTTTTTTTTTTTTTCTTTTTCGAAACGAATCCTCACGTGGTTTCTATTTTTAACATTGTTTCCTAATCAATTTTATGAATCATAGAGATAGTACGTAGTCAATTCATTGATCAAAACTGTTATTATTTTTTTTTTTTTTTTTTTTTAATGTATCATAGTAATTCATAAGATTTCTTAGGATTTAGAAATTTCATTTCTTTAAAGACGATTTGTCTCTAATACGAATGAATAAATTTATCTTTAAAATGAATCGACGTTTGCTCTTTATTCTCGACAATTAATTCTTTTTTATCTTTTTCTCTAAATCAAAATCCAATGATTTTACGTTGATCAGATGAAATTAGAAAATCTTCATCCAGATTTATCGATTTGTTATTTTCTTTTTTCTTTTTATTTTTTTTATTTACTTTATTCTCATTTGTATACTCATACACACACACACACACACACACACAAAGAGAGAGAGAGAGAGAGAGAGAGAAACAGACACACACATACATACATACATACATATATATATATATATTTATATTTTGCAGGACAAATCTATGGGATTTTTATACGATTAGAAAAATAAATTTGGATGGAAAGTGTATGAGATTAAAATTATTGATCGATCGATAATATAAATAATAAATCGTGAAATAAGAAAAAAGAAACTAAAGAAGAAAAAGAAGAAGAAGAAGAAGAATTTGTGAAATCGTTTTATGGACTGTACGATAACAATTTGCACGGTAAGATCGAAACGAGTTAAAAGTCAAATTATATAATCACGGAGTGGTTGACAGTGTTACTGATGTAGCTACATCATCGATGACCTTCATACTTTTCTCGTTCTATCGTCTACGTTCGCGACAGATATATGTGAGGAAGGAGATGCGTTTGACATAGGGAAATTGAAGATTAAAAGAAAAGAGCGAGGGAATTATTATTTGATAACGTTGAGAAGAAGAAGAAGGAAGAAGAAAAAAAAAATACATAATCGCTGAAGAGGAAGGTGAATTTTTTTTCTTTCTTCTGCCTATTATGTTTACGTTATGTGTTTGTATTTGATTTTTTTTTTTCTTTCTTTCTTTTTTTTTTTTTGTTTTATTCTTCTTTTTCTTTATTTCTTTCTCTCAAGGAAATGCAAGAGATCCTTTCTATCGATCAAGGCTGAGCTTTGTGATCTTCAGTGATTGAAGAGGATGACGGTCACTTATACTGCCGAGGTCGCTACCTGTCGTGGTCTTGGTTGCTTCCTTAAATTATTATTAAGGTATTGGAAAATTAATTGTTTTCTTTTTTTTTTTTTTTTTTTTTTTTTTTTTTCTTTTTTTTTTGAAAGTGGGCGAAGTTTATTATGTGAAAAGCAAAATAGTTAAAGCTAATTCTTATTGTGTATTAACGTAGAATTTATGTTTTTATTTACCAAAAAAACAAAATAATAATAATAATAATAAAAAATAGGAACGAAAAAATAATTATGGACGTAACACTTTGTTGATATTATAAAAATTATCATTAATTAATTTCATCATACATTTGAGATTAATAAGAAATAGAAATTTTATTGATTATATCTATATATATATATATATGTATGTATGTATTTATTTTTTTACTATTGTTTGTTATTTATTCTTTATCGTTTATTAAGAAATTAAAGATTTGTAAGCCATTGATTCTTAAATAATTAGCATGGGAATAATTTTTCTCACGATATTGCATTTATTATTTATAACAGAGCATTATAAGGATTTTATTATTTTAATATTGATGAGATTAAAAATGTTTACGCGTTCATTTTTAAATAAAATGTTATCGTAAATAAAAATCACGAAATTAATATTTATTATATAGAGATTAACCACTTCCGATTGAAAGACGTGCCACGCACGTCGAGATCTTTCTGTTACCGAAATGCCAACGACGTGTTACACACGTCGTCAGGCGATTGTTGCAGAAAGAAAAATGACGTGCGTGGCACGTCAACCGTGAATTTCTTCGGACATTTTTCTTTTTTTTTTTTTAATTTAATTAACACACATCACACACACGCATATATATATATATCACTTATTTACTTAATAAGAAATGAAAAATTCTAACGTAATAAATTTTTAAGAAAATTATTGTAAATTTTGTAAAAATTTGTTAAAATTAAGTAAAATTTCGAGTAATCTTATCTATTCGTAGAAATTTAATTATCAATAATTTTCACACATATACACACACACACGTGTGTATATATATATATATATATATATATATATTATTTATTAAGAAATTAAAAATGTTTAATTGATGAATAGGCCGATAATAAATGGGAAATCATGTCGCGTGCTTTTGCCATCATGAATTTCTACGTATGTATCTATATATATATATCTTGCTCATACTCGTTCCACGAGTTTCGATAATTAATTCCACGGTTATTATACAAGGATTGATTTAACGAGCGTTAAAACGTCCATCCATGTTATTGCCAAGTACTATTAAACACAAAAGTAACATTGTATCGTCTGTCATTTTATAAATCACATTTTGTGTTAAAAGAGAAAAGACAAGAGAGAAAAAAAAATAAAAGAAGAGGAAGAAGAAGAAGAAGAAAAAAAAGATTGCCTGTCGTATTGTCATTCTAAATACAATGGTAGACTGTATTTAATGTGTTTCCAAGTAAAATGATCTTTTGAATATTAATGAGTACAAACGATCATTGATCTTTCAGTAAAATGAACGATCTTACTGTCACAGTGCCGTAATTTTATTACGTTTATTCAATTACATTTATTTTTCTTCTTCTTCTTTTTTTTTTTTTTTTTTTTTCGTTTTTCTACCTTCTTTTTCTTTCTCTGTTCTTTTCTTTCGTTACTCGCAATCGCGAAGATAAAAAAAAATTCGACATACGAAAGTCCGATAAATTTTACTTGAAAGGAAGAAGCGTATTAATAAAAAAAAAAAAAAAATAAAAAATAAAAAAAAAACCCAAGAAAAATGGCGTACAAATTCGTTCTGTATAGTTTATGATTAGGGCCTTCGAACTTTTAAATTCGTTCCTGATTGGATTCTAGATTTCTAAACGAAAGAATACCGATCGAATATTTCATATTATTTGTTCAAACAGAGAAAGATAAGGATGACATGCAATCTTTATGTATAATACTCTATTTGTATGAGTGATGATATATATATATATATATATATATATATATATATATATATATATATAATATGTGAAATTATATTCAATTTCAAGGACGTAGCATGTTTGCACGCGTCACTGAAAAATTGTTACGATTTCTATCATTCCGACGCAATTTAATGAATATTCTCGTATGAAATTTTATTAAAAAAATAGCATAGAAACAACACATACATAGACACATAGACACAAACATACATACATTAAATAAAAGTTCGTTTAATACTTTTATTTATTTATTTTTTTCTTTCTTTTCTTTTTTTCTTTCTTTTCTTCTTTTTTCTTTTTTTTTTTTTTTCTTTTTCTACAAATAATCGCAGATGTGTGACATTTCAAATTGCAAGAAATTTCTGTGTGTCATGCTAAGTGCAAATACATTATTATATTTTTTCAAATGATAATAGATAAGCGCTTTTCTCTCTCTTTCTCTCTCTCTCTCTCTCTCTCTCTCTCTTGGATGATAAGAGACCAATATAATAGTTTCGTCATCTTGTAACAATAACTATTACAGATATTATTAAACGAGGATCCTAATCGCGTTTTCATTTTTTTTTCTTTTTTATTGTTTTTCTTTTTCTTTTTTTTCTTTTTTTTTTCCCGTCTTCAATAAAAATTAAATTGACTGGATTAAAGGCTAATGTTCTCTTTTTCTATTTCTTTTTTCTTTTTTCTTTTTTCTTTTTTTTTTGGGTTTCCTTTTTCTGAAACGCGCGTACGCGCATACCATACGCGCATTATCACGATAAGATCTTCAGATATTAATCAAAAGTACGATTTTAATTTTTTTTTTTTTTTTCATCCACAAAAAAGAAATATTATATCTATTATCAGTTTCAAGGATCTTTGTTAACTTGTCAAGGTCGAGTTAATATATAGAACAAGTATATGTATACATGCATTCGTGGAACTGTACGATCGATAAACTTTGAAGAAAGTTTAAAGAAGTCTGTATTTTTTCTCACTCATTCATTCACTCATTCATTCTTTCATTCATTCATTCACTCATTCATTCTTTAATTCATTCACTCACTCACACATTCATTCATTCATTCATTCATTCATTCATTCATTCATTCTTTCTTTCTTTCTTTCATTCATTCATTCATTCATTCATTAATTAATTCTTTCATTCATTCATACTTTCATTCATTCATTCATTCATTCTTTTTTTTTTTCCTACAGATGGAGAGCAAGTATATACAAATTGGTGTGGTTAGACCTGGCCTTATTTTTATTCATTTATTATTCATTGTCAAGTATCTACCGATTGATACTGGATGACGAACAAAAGAAAATATTTGAAGCTGTTGTGGCCTATTGCAATCAGTACAGCGATCTCATACCGTTGTCCTTTGTATTAGGATTTTATGTTAGTATAGTTATGACAAGATGGTGGAATCAATACATGGTTATACCTTGGCCAGACTCTATAGCTGTATTTGTATCGGCAACTATACACGGTAACGATGAGAGAGGTCGATTGATGCGTCGTACTATAGTCAGGTATAATAATAAAAAAACAATAATAATAATAATAATAATAATAATAATAATAATACAATTAATTATTTCGAATAAATGATTCATTTTCCTCTTTCTCTCTCTATCTCTCTCATATTTTTTTTTCCTTTTTTTTTCCTTTTCTCTTTCTTTTTTCAGATATGTATGCGTTTGCTTAACCTTGGTGTTAACGAACGTCTCACCAAGAGTGAAAAAACGTTTCCCAACGTTAGAACATTTCGTCGATACTGGATTATTATTGGAGAATGAATTGTCAATATTTCAAAGCTTAAATGCCAAGTTTCCTAAACCCAGTAAACATTGGTTACCAATCGTTTGGGCTTCGAGTATAGTTACAAGGGCTAGAAAGGAAGGTCGTATACGCGATGATTTTGCTGTTAAAACATTGATAGACGAGCTGAATAAATTCCGCGGAATGTGCGGAAATCTAATACATTATGATACCATAAGTGTACCATTGGTTTATACTCAGGTTAGTAGGTTAAATATGAATAAATGATTAGATCGATTATAATAAATCCGATTGTTCGTTTTAATAATATTACATTGTTTTATTATTTTTAATAAATATTATCATTTGTTACAAGGTCGTTACATTGGCCGTTTACACGTATTTCTTGACAAGCGTTATGGGAAGACAATGGATCCAAACATCAAACTCTTCCACCATCGACGTTTATTTCCCTGTATTCACGACGCTACAATTTTTCTTTTACATGGGTTGGCTCAAGGTCGCTGAAACATTGATAAATCCATTCGGCGAGGACGACGATGATTTCGAAGTCAATTGGATAATAGATCGTAATTTACAGGTATTATATTATTAAATAATGTAAATTGCGTAAGTTTAATTATTCTCTTAATCTTACGATTTGATCCTTTTTTATTCCTTCTTTTTTTTTTTCCTTTTTCCATTTTTTTCCTTTTCTTTTGGATAGGTCAGTTATTTGATCGTCGACGAGATGCATCACGAACATCCAGAATTAATAAGGGATCAATATTGGGATGAAATATTTCCAACTGAATTACCTTACACTGCGGCCTCCCAACAATTCCGGGAGGAACATCCAGAACCATCGACGGCTGGTATACAATTGTCAGCCGCCCAGCAAGAACTTCAACCGTCCTCCGTTAGAATAGACGAGATGGTACCGGATTATCAACAAAAGTTTCGTAATGATGTTGCCGACGACGCCGTATCCGGAATACATTTTACTGCCGACGGGAAATTGTCCAGGTAATTTGAATAGATAAAAAATATATATATACATATCAAAAAAAAAATAAAGATAGATAGAAAGAGAGAGGAGGGGGGGGGGGTGGAAATAGAACACACTTGAAACGCGTTAAAAGCACGAAAGAGAGAGAGAGAAAAGGAATGTTCTAATCGATAAATTTGCTAACAGAAGTGCTACCACTGCTAAAATATCAAGGTAATAAAGTCACTCAAATAGGATGTTAATACTATGAATCATATATTTGTTATACGAGGGTAAAGTTATTAAAAATGAACGTTTATAAATTTTAGGAGTGCCAGTAGAGTGAGTAATCGTGACCGTACATTTAACACTGGATCAACGCCAAGTAACTTGGATGGTTCGCTGACCAGGGTCAACAGTGTAACCAGTATGTTAAAGAGATTGTTCAGTAAGGAGGATAGACCGGATGGTGGTACATCGAGTGGTAACAAAACACCCGGTAGAATTCAACATTCTAGTTCATCAGCATCATTGCAGACAAGAGTACACGGTAAGATATCATTGATCAATGATAATATTATCATTCAATGTGTAATTTGTTTATTTAATTTTTTTTATTTTTTTTTTTTTTTTGTTAAATCGATTGTACATCAGCTGGTACAGGTGGCTCGACCAAGATCGGTGTTATCGAGGAGGTCGACGAACAAATGACTATGACATCAATGAGACCAGAAAATAGGCCACATGTACAAAGTATATTTCCGCAAGGACCGCCACCAGCTAGTGCACCGGTCGACGTACCTGGTTCTGATCATAACAGAAACAGAGACATCTTTTCTAACAGTGCACCTGCTACTACCGCTCATTTAACCATCGCTGATGGTAACAATGGTCATGATTTCGAGAATGGCAATAAATATCCTTCGAATGCTAGGTCAATTTTTTTTTCATAAGTGTTTCCTATTCTTTGTCTTTTTTTTTTTTTTTATTTTTCTTCTTCTTCTTATTATTATAGTAAATTAAGATCGTGCGTAGCACGTATATATGTATAATTTTGTTCTGTTTTATTTTGATTTGTTTATTTGTCATAATGAAACGAATTATTATTCCTCATTGTTATTTGTTTTATTGATTTTAGGAGAGAAAGATCTAGCATAAGTTACGAGCCTTCAAGAAGTTATCAAAGTACAACGATTGGCGATGGTATGATCAGCCCAAGAAGTTCGATATGTTCGACGAATAGTAGCTCGGACGACGAGTTTACTAAATTAAAAATAGAAAGGGAAAATCAAAGACGTGAAAAAGCATTCAGACGATTGGCAAGAAGTATTAGTGGCCATGGTAATATATTATCTCACGAGGCAAAAAATTTAACAGAAAATGAAGTACTTTTGTTAGCGGAATTAGCGGACGCGTCGAGATTATCGTTGGTACCAAGAGATAATGACGATAAGGAGAACGAAATTGCTAAGGTTTAAGTGAATCCTTATGTTTAGCTGATTTTTCTTTTCTTTTCTTTCCTATTCTTTTCTTTTCTTTTCTTTTCTTTTCTTTTTTTTTTTTTTAATTATAAACTTTCGCCTTGTATTTGTCGTGAAATCGAGAGTGTATGTTATTTTACTTTGATGTGCGAGTGAGTGAATGAGTGATTGAGTGAGTGAGTGAGTGAGTGAGTGAATGCATGCGTGGACATCCCTCGCAATTAATGTAATCGAGTGTGCTGAGAAAGAGAGAGAGAGAGAGAGAGAGAGAGAGAGAGTAAGAAAGAAAGTTTTTATTAACATTCCGATAAAAGAAGACAAAACATTTGTAGCTTTGAGATCGTATACTGACTTTAATGGCGGCTAGTATCTTCAATGAGATTTATTAGAGTTACTAGAAATTACTTTTTAGTAGCTTTTTCTCTTTCGGCTGTGTACTGACCCATATATATATATATACACACACACTTTATGATTACTGCAAAAAAAAAAAAAAAAAGAAAATCATTTTCATAATAGAACGACAATAATTAAGAGAGAACGATGCCACGTGTGACTTAATTTTATATGTTAGTTTTCTTATAATCAATGGATCATTAATATTTATCGAGTTTACGACATCGTTATTTCTTCTTTTCGTTTTTTCTTTCTGTTCTTTTTTTTTTTTTTCTTTTTTTTTTTTTTTTTTTTTTCTTTTTTGTTTTTTAACACAAGAACAACAACAAACGAAAAATATTACGTCAACGATTATCATTATCTAAGTGCCTATATTTATACAGTGCCTATGAGGATCAAATAGTGGCACATGAAATACTCCGACGAAAGAAATTTCATTGATATTTCTCGTACCGTAAAAATATTTAATGGCTTTGTATATTTGTGAAACAAGACGATCATGTTTAAAGTACACTTTGCAATTTTATTAATTAAGGATGAAAATTGTCTATGAACTTACATACTGTGTATTACCACGAATGGTGTTTTACATCATTGAGAAAAGAAGAAGAAAAAGGAGAAGAAGAAAAGACAACAAAAAAAAAAGAAAAAAGAAAGAAAAGATAAAAAGAAAACGTTCCCTTCCTTTCGACGTAACGACAAGAGAAGAAATCTGGTGTACATGAACATTCCAAAGATAGAACAATGGAAGAGAGGGGTTCGTTTGTAATTTCTCTGGTGCTACCAAATACACTTATCTTTTTTTCCAGTATTAAGTAAAGTAGCTTGAAAAAAAAAAAAAGAAAAAAAAAAAATAAAGAAAAAAAAAAAGAAAACAACAAACGAATATATCTACGTCTGTGTATCTATCTGTCCATTTATTTTTTTCCTGATAAATAAAAAACAAATTTGATCCTAACAAATACAAATTGGAAAACAGCGCTGACGTAATGAATTGGGGAGGGATATAAGGTAAAATAGGGCGCTGCGATCGCCG
>NC_062212.1:542701-545201 GCF_912470025.1 Vespa velutina
TATCATATTCACGTTAGATTTATGATTAAATCATGATCGTTGATTATAACGGGTGATCGCGAAATAATTCTTCGAGTTTTCTTGAAATTCAAATACAACGATTTATCGACGTGTGACGGTTGGTGGTTAGGTGAGTGGGTTTTTAAATCCAGGAAGAGAAAAAAAAAATACAAAAAAAAAGAAACGAGATCGACGAAAATAAAAACGACACTTTTCGATTTGTGTACCGATTTTGGATATGACCATTGTAATATATATCGGGTGATGCAAATTAATCAAATTTTTTTCTATATACAAATAAAGAAGAAGAATTAGAACGACGTTAATTTTTAAGAAATGGTAACAACAAAAAGGTAAAACAATATTAATCGTTTAAACTCGTTTGGTAAAATTTTAATCATGCCGAACGAATTCAACCGTATCTCAGTTAGATCAGAAAGGGGACAAAGATTATTACAAAAAAATATATTAATAATAACAATAATAACAACAATAATGATAATAATAAAGGGACAGATCTGACTATTTTTAGTTAGAACGAATTTTTAGTCGCGCATACGACATCCTGCGCGAGTTGCGCGCGTCACTTTTGCACAGAATCGAGAGAGATAGAGATAGATAGAGAGACAAAGAGAGAGAGAGAGAGAGAGAGAGAGAGAGAGAGAGAGACAGACAGAGAGAGTGAGTGAAATGCAATGGGTGCACGTACATGCACCCTCAGAGAGTATGAGAGAGACAGAGAGATAGAGATAGAGAGAGAGAGAGAGAGAGAGAGAGAGAGAAAGAGACATAGAGAGAGAGAGAGTCTGTTGGATCAATACAAGCGTACCTATCGGCCCTTTCCACCATGGCCCTTTCGTCCCCGGTCCTTTCCATGCTCCTGTGTGCAGGCTCTTGCGCGCTGGTGCTGGCGGCAACGCGCTCGAACGACGATTTGCGCAACAAGTTCTTCGTCCTGGATTCTAACGGGTGTCCTAATCTTTTTACGGCATCTCTTCTTCTATCGGAACATAATAACAAAGAAACGGGAGAATTCGTTTCAACTACGGCCGCCCTAGTATCAGCCCTCCCTTCAAAACCCTCGCCCACCCCGGCCCACCCGCGGACTTCTCTTTCGATGCATCATCCAATTAACTCGTATTCTACTCGATCCAACCGCCATCTCCCCTCCTCATCACCTCTCCTTTTTTCTTTTTTCCTCTCTCTTTCTCTCTCTCTCTCTCTCTCTCTCTCTCTCTCTCTCTCTCTTTCGATGATGATGATGAAAAATCCCTCTGTCGTAATCATTATCGTCATTATTGTTATTCTTATCGTTGTTATTATTATTGTTATCGTTTCCTTTTCCTTTTATTCCCATCTTTCTTCGAAATATTTATTTGTTATTATCCTTATTATTAGTCTCGAGCGTTAATCATGATATACCTTCTTTTTTCTTTCTATCTTTTGTCTTTCTTTTTTTACATCTTTTTTTTAGTCAACCTCTATCCACATATCGTTCCGCGTATCGTCGTTGTCCTTAATCAAGAAGGATTTTTGGAAAATTTTTTTCTTACACTCATTCAGGTTGGGATGAATTCTTTTGTTTTTTCGTAAAATTTCTTGAACTATTCTTCTTCTTTTTTTTTTTTTTTTTTTTTTACTTTTCCATAATTACAAACCGATATAACGAATATTACTGTAGAGAGATTAACGATCGATAAGTAATACCTCTTACGGTTAGAAGAAATTCTTATCGTAAAAATAGAAAAAAGAAAAGAAAAGGAAAGAGAAAAAGAAAATTTGTGTGTATGGGTGCGCTGTGTGCACTGTGTGTGCGCTGTGTGCACTGTGTGTGTGCTTTGTGCGCTGTGTGTGGCTGTGCGTTCACTCGCTTCAGGGTGAGAAATCGAACCCTGTTGTCATTCTACCATAGAAGACCCTGCGGACTGGCCACGTGGGCTTTGATTAATCGTGACGAGGGGAGGCCAAATGCGTTCCTTCGTTGCTTAGTTAGTCGTAGCGTGGGCAAAAGCAGGTCGAGCCGATCTATGAGAGAGAATGGATAAAATCTTTCAAGGATGACTATGATTACTAACAACCATAATGCATTCACATTTTTCATATTTCATATACACACACACACACACACATATATATATATATATTTATGTATAGTTATATTGTGAAAATTTTTTGAAATTCTTCTTAAATAATATATTCTCTAATAAATATTCCTGGTATATCGTTTAGGATTATAAGGATTAGTTTTCTTCTAGGAGAGTTGTTATGAGACCTAGTAGAACCTAGGCCTAGGTTCCTATGCATTTTGTAACTCTACTTATTTTCGCAATATCTCTTTATAAACACATACACACACACACACACATATATATACTCTCTCTCTCTCTCTCTATATATATATATCTATCTGTCTATCTGTCTATCTATCTATCTATCTATCTATCCTTCTCTACATCTTTCTATTTGAGCAGCTTCTGGCAGAAGTGACCGTACGATTTCA
>NC_062212.1:547701-552701 GCF_912470025.1 Vespa velutina
GTCGTCGTCGTCGTCGTCGTCGTCGTCGTCGTTGTCGTTGTTGTCATGCCACCTGTTTAGTAACACGAGGACAACATTTAAGCTGCTTCTGCTGCTCTTGACACCACTACGATCCTTCGATCGGCTTAAGGAACTTGTTAATTAATAGGCTAGGTCTATACATGTGTGTACTATGTTTGTATGTATGTGGGTGCGTACGTGTGTATGTGTGTGTGTGTGTTTACGTGATTCTATGCATTTTCATTTGATCATTATTAGTCATAGATAATTTTCTATCGTTCAATTTATTTTACTACACGAAATTTCTTTTTCTCATCTAAAATCTGACATGAATTAATGATAACTTGCCGGATCGATAGCTAATTCTTCTTTTTTTGAATGGGAAAAATTTGAAAATGACTATGAAACGTAAGGAAAATATTTTCAAAAAATGAGATACGTGAATGAAAAATTTTCACATTACCCATGATATTTCAACGACGTATTTGTGTAAATTTTTTCGAAAATCATTACACATTTCGCGGAAATTTCTTTTTTTTTTTTTTTCCCCCATATAAACTCAAATTTACACGCGTTCGACAATGAATTGTAAATAATTGCGATATTTTAAATATTTCCAATTCTTTATATAACAATGGCAGATTGTATTTATAATATTTTTGGCAGCAAACGTTAAGTACTGTCATCGAGCTTGAAAATTTTGGCATCCGTACGTCATCATTTTAGAAATCATGTTCTCGCCTTGTTTTTGAGTCATTTAACGATCAAGTTTAAATGTCCGACAATGAATTGTATGAACTGTAGCATTTAAATCCCTACAACAATTCCTCATGAGTATTTGACGTCGTACACGCGTAATGTTTTCAAAAATCGTGGACACGTTCATGGCGAATGTATTCAGGGCAATCAAAAAAAAAAAAAAAAAAAAAAAAAAAAAAAAAAAAAAAAAAAACAAGAAAAATCAAGTATACTCGTTTGACTATATTATGAATTCTAGAATTAATTTTCTAAGATTATGCACAACTAATATTACGTCATCTCGTATATAAGATTTCATTCTGGTAAATAATATATTTGCACGAGCAGGAATATAATTGTCTATGCAGGAGGGTTTCCCCCCCCCCCCTTAGTTCTACTTCTTTTTCTTTTTCACAACTTTCCAATCGGGCGATTGAAACCACATGATTAGAACGCGAATTAGCCAGTGAGCCAGCCTATGGGTTGCGTCTCATCGGTATGTAATTACTTATAAACGCGAGTTAAGTGTGGAGCTAGTAGACACACACACACACACACAAAAGAAAAAGAAAAGAGAAGTAATGAAAAGAAAAAAAAACCTTGCCAACTAGTCCCAGTTAATTGCTACATTTCTCAGTTTCGTCCTGTTAATTAATCTTCTTTTCCTTTGGCCGCGGCCAGGCAAAAGAGAACAGCCTACAAATTCTTATAATACATTATACATTAGAAACAGAAGGAAAGAGAGAGAGAGAGAGAGAGAGAGAGTGAGAGAGAGAGACAGAGAGGGAGGGAGGGAGGGAGAGAGAGAGTTGGTGGGGATGAAGTGGAGCGGGTTAAGGATGGGAGGTGGGGTGGTGAGGGTAATTAGAAAGAGACTAGTATGCTTATTTTCTTTTTTTGTTTTGTGCTTAGAAAAAAAACGCAATCCAATGTCTTCTTCTAATATACATATGTATACATATGCAATATATATATATATATATATATATATATATATATATATATCATTTATGTATATTCAACACGAGAACATTGTGCAATCATTGTTACTACCATTTACATGTATAAGCTAATTTATTTATATACTGCTACTGTACCATTGATAAATATTTACACATTAACAATTTTTACATGGTTCATATATTTGTGTATCTCTTTTCTTTCTTTTCTTTTCTTTTTTCTTTTTTCTTTTTTTTTTTTTTTTTTTTTTTTTCATCGTAACAATGAATTCCTCAGCAACCTTTTCGTCTACTACATATATATATATATATTCTCTTTTTTTTCATTTCTAAATTACATAGCCTGATAAATTTTACTGGCTGACCACCATGTATATAATTTTCACATAGAGACAAACCAACCTCCCATTTCCCGGTCCACAAATGTCACTAATGATCAATTAGTTGGCATTAGTAATCAGTAGAAGCACGGTTGGCTCTGATTGGTTGAACCCTTAACCTATTTGATCGACGGGAATGACCGGTTATCGGTTTGTCATAGGACAAACGTTGTTTAGCTTTACGAAATGATTAACCATCGATATTCAATAATCAAATGAATTATTAATAATAATTGCCCTTTTCTTTTTTTTGTTACAGGTAAGAAACATACACGCGCACACATATGTATATACGCATACACATATGTATATACATATATACTGCGATATTGGAATATTGGAATAATGAAAATAACTAACCTGTAAGGGTCAACCTGAAAGAGATTAATTCGTAAGTTACAATTTCACGATAATATAATATATAAACTTTTCAAAATCTGAAAATGAAATATATATACATAAATATATATATATATATATATATATATATATATATATATATATATATATATATGTATTCATTGGAAAGGATTTTTGAAGTAGACTTGGCCATCAGAGTTTCGAAGGACTTAATGGTTGAGAACGAGTTTCATTTTTTATAAGAGAGAAAAAGAGGGAGAGAGAGAGAGAGAGAGAGAGAGAGAGAGAGAGAGAGAGAGATATCTAACCCCAGTAGTAATCTCATCTCTTTCTTTCTTGTCTATAAGCATCCCTATATTCTATCTCTCTCTCTCTCTCTCTCTCTCCCTCTCTGTCTGTCTCTCTTTCTATCCTCTCTTAGCTTCTCTACTACATCGTCAGATTTCGTGGGCAGAATTTGCGGAATGTCCGAGGCTGAAACCAGTCGATCCGGTTTTTTAATTGCAAAAAGGATACCCGGGCGCAGGACCATCCCATGAACCATCCCTCTTGTATTCTAAAAGAAAGAGAGAGAGAGAGAGTGAAAGAGAGAGTGAGGTTATCTTTTCGGACTTGTTTTAAAGTCTTATTTCTTAAACGTCTATCCTATGAAACATAGAAATCTTAATATTCGATCAGCTGTTCGGCGAATCACTATCCATAACATATTTATGTATAACAACAAAGGTTAGGCTTAAATACTTGTTCCTGTTATACCAAATGTATTTATTAATCTCATACGTCATCGTCTATTATTTTCATCGATTTATGTCTAATCCTAATTTATTTTTATATCGTTTCTACATCAACCGTATTACGTGAATACTTAAACTACCATACGCTATTATAAGGTATATATATATATATATATGTATATTAATCGTGAGTTATAATTATAAATTAATAATCATCCTTAATAATCATTGTTAATAATTATAGATTATTAGAGTGCGGTGGAAAAATTATTTTCTAAAAAAAAAAGAAAGAAGAAAAAAAAAGAAAAGAATAGAAAGAGAAAAATGGCGTATGATGGCGATGACGGTAGTAATGGTTATGGTGGTATTGCTGATAGTGGTGGTGGTGGTACGATAAAATGGAGGGGAGGTAATTCCACGTTGATAATTAATCGTACGGACGACGGGTTACGCGCGAATGCCGACCAACAGGCCCGCTTTGATTATGATTTAACGATTCCGTTACGCTTCGTCTGCCACGACTTTGCGGCCCTTTTTTTTTTGTTTCATTTTGTCCGTTTTTCCCCCTTCCCCTAATATTTTAATTTTTCTCTTTCTTTTTCTTTTCGAATTTTTTCCCATCTATTCTTCTAATCGTTGATCATGAACAATATCATCCACCGTTACATTCCAACCGTAGGTATAACCGTAAATAATATAATCTCAATAATTTTTCTATTCACGCGAGAGGTTAGACAAAAAAATTCTTTTTTTGTTTTGTCTCTATTTTTTTTTCGTCACATCTATATAGTAAACGCTTATTGGAATAATCAGACGAGTGAATTAGTATTACATATATCGGTAATTTTTTTTTTTTTTTTTTTTTTTTTTTTTTTTTAATGTAGGATTAATGTTTGGAATTAATGTTGACGTAAGTGAATCCGAGATACGAAGGTTGAAAGAGAAGATGAAGGAAAAATGAAGGAATTTATAAATTGGAAAATAATAGAATTGAAAATTTATAGACAATTAGGAATTTGTTTATTATAATTCTTTGTTTCGTTACGTCGAAAAAAAAGAAAGAAAAAGAAATGTTTAATCGAATATAAATTATTCGATTACTACTGTACTGAGGAAAGGAAAGTGATATTTGGGAATGCATTGTGCTTCGTTAGCAAGATTGAGATTGGTGTACCATGACCTGGAACCATGGTGTGGTTTACAAACCAGAAGGAAACCACCGACAGATCGTACCATCGGCTCCTGGCTCTACCGCTTTTACGCTCCCTAAAACTGGTTTCGTCATTTAGACCCGCCTCTTTTGTCAGCCCTTTCTCTATCTCACTCACTCACTCACTCATCATTTTTATATTTCTCTCTCTTTCTCTCTTTCTCTTTCTTCTCATTATATTGTTACTATAAGTCTCTCGAAAAATATTCTCTGTGAGGCATCGCTTTCTAAACTGCTTAGAATTCTATGTTCTAAGTTCAGATAATTTTTTTTTTATCTCTTTCTTTTTTTTTTTGTAATTCAATTTGTGAATCCACTTGTATGGTTTAATCGAAGAGATGATTTTTGTATGTATGTATAAAAAAAAAAAAAGAAAAAAGAAAAAATAAAAAAAAAAGGGAAGATACTAATCGAATCTTTCGATAATTTTTTCGATCATTATATCCTATTTTAACTAATAAATAAAATTAATGAATAAAATTAGATTAGATGATTTTTTTTTCTTTTTTCTTTCTCGTCACGAAGAAAATGTAGATACGTTTTGTAGAGACAAAAATGGTTATGGATTCGAACGGTGACGTGCGTGCCAGCCTTTATTACTCGACCCAGATTTTAATGA
>NC_062212.1:557701-575201 GCF_912470025.1 Vespa velutina
TTCTTTTTTTCTTTCTTTTTTTTTTTCTTTTTTTTTTTGTTTCGTTTTCTTTTCTTTTTTTTTTTTTTTTTTATTTGCAGAAAAGAAATATATTTACATAACGATTCCCCCGGTTCTTAGAAATCCATTCTATTAGTTCTCGTTCACTTAATAATTCATTCTAACAAGGCATTTGATTTATGAGCAAGTTTTTTTTTTTTTTTTTTATTCTTCCCTTTTCCCACACATCTTTTTTTTTTCATCCTCGCCCCCCCCCCTCTCCTCCCCACCTCCTACTATCGGTCGTGTATGCAATTATCGAGTAAACGTATGTGTAAATGACCTTTCTTTTTTAATCGTTCTCTCTCTCTCTCTCTCTCTCTCTCTATATATATATATATATATTTCTATCTATATAACTATATATCTCTTTCTTTCTTTCTTACATGACGACGAGTAAGACGTCAAAAATGACGTATCTACTACATCTGATTATTCTTGACGACTACGTTTCCCGTTTAACGTTTCTCAAATGTTAACGCGATTTGACGTCATTTATACTGGGGGCCCCACGGCTATCTTATCTACTAACATGTGGATTAGTTTTAATCATTATGACCCGAACGTGTCCGGACATGTACACACATATACACACGCGCGCGCGCGAATATACACATACGTAGAATTGTATATCAACGGAAGTATATATAACGGTATCAACCGATCGTTATCGTTATCGTATTACAGAAAATTTTTCTTTTAAAATTTCAAAATTTATCACGTAATGAATGGTTCAATATCTTACAAATTTCTATTATGTACTGTTATTATATATATATCTGTTTTTTTTTTTTTTTTTTTTTTTTTTTTTTTCCTAACATTAGTCATCCCAATTTAGTCAGATTAGAAAATATCGTCATACCGTCAATTTGTTTTATTCTTATAATAACCACATTTTTCCTGTAGCATTCCACAGCGTGATACTTATATTACAGGTTGTAATGCGAAGTAAACATATATATATATATATATACATATTTGTTACATTTGAATGTTACAATATCTGTATAATTGTATTGAACAAATAACAATGATCCAAATTGATGGCGGGGGTGGGGGGATGATTAACGTGAATGCGATGAAATTTTTAATGAGCCATGATAAACGACATTTTTTTTTTTTTTTTTTTTACGAATAGATCGAGTAGGATCTATTCGTCATAGTGAAATTTTTCTCGTTTCATAATGGTTGATGACTGCTACTTGGGGTTTTTCTTTCATTTCATATTTTTTTTTCTTTTTTCCCTCTCCATTATTTTTCCTAAAGAAACCGGAAAGAAAAGGAGAGAGAGAGAGAGAGAGAGAGAGAGAGAGAGAGAGAGAGAGAGAGAGAGAAAGAGAGAGAGAGAGAGAGAGAAGGTTACAAAAGAAGTAGTCCTTTGGTTCTTTACCGTGAAAGAGGAGGAGGAAAAGAAGGAGGAGAAGGAGCACAGGAGGTGGTAGTAATGACAATGTTGATCTTCTTAGTATTGGTATTGATATTGATATTGATATTGCTATTGGTATTGGTATTGATGGTGGTGGTGGAACAATAACGGAAAGACGACGAGGTCCGATCGACAGCGTCAGCTGTTAGCACGTGCCGCACAAAGAAAAACGAGTGTGGCGTGCACGCTTACGCAACGCAGCGAACGTAGGCCACGCAAGAAAAGACGCGAAGAGGAGTGGCAGCAGCCACAAAGAAAGATAGAGAGAGAGAGAGAGAGAGAGATAACTTGTTACGCATAAAACCATAAAACGTCTCTCGATCTTTCTTACCTTCGTGGAAAGTATTGTTAAAGAAAAAAAAAAGGACACCATATATTTCCTATAAAGTTTGTAATCAATTTTTTTTTTGTTATATTCTTCTTCTTTCTCTTTTTTTTTTTTCCATTCATTATTCTTCCACATCTCGTATAATTGTATCATACAAGGTGTTCGTGAAGTAATAAGCGTATATGTATATATATATATATATATGGGATTATTATAACTTTGTATTTGGGTTGTTATTGGGGTTATCGATATTGAGGATACTTTTGGGAAAAATCATTATCGATGAATTGTTAGATTTATTTAAATGACATGCGGCATAGAAAAACGAAACGTTCGAGTATGTATCACTTTTCTAAAGAACGAGGGTTTTATCTTTGGTATAGTAAACCATCACGCCCCCCCTAATTAATACTTGAGAGGTTTCCAATCCTGATTTTCAATCCTTTATTTGAATGGAATTGCGCGATTGAACGTGAAAGGTTTCGAAGGAAGATACGAGGAAATGAAGAAGAACAAAAAGAAGAAAAACAGAAACAATATATCTGTGATATGTTCAAATCGATCAAGTAGTTATTGTTGTTGTTGTTGTTGTTGTTGTGGTCCTGTAATAATCGACGAGCTATATTGATTTGTAAACGATATGTTTAATGATTTTACAAGAGTTGCGGAATACGATTATACCAATTTAACTTATGTTCGTGCATTCGTACGATAAATATGTACGTGTATGTAAATATGCACTGTATTAGGTACATACGTATTGTTCTCCTTTTTCTTTTTTCTTTTCTCTCGTTTTTTTTTCTTTTGGTTTTTTTCTATTTGTCTCTTTTAAAAAGACGACAAAAATCCGTCACGATTCATTCCTATCTATTTTTTTTTTTTTTTTCTTTTTTGTTGAAGAACTTTTTTTCTTTTGCTCTTTTCTTGACTTCGCTCTCTTTCTCTGTCTCTCTCTCTCTCTCTTTTTCGAGTACAAAGGAAAAGAAAGAGGAAGAAGATCGAACGTGAGCGATATGGAATAGTACTCGAAGAGCCACGAAAGAATTTCATTATAATCGAAAATATTTTCTTCGTCGATATTGTTCGCATTTCTTTCTTTCACTTTTTTTTTTTTTTTCCTCTTCTTTTTTTTCTTTTTTCTTTTTTTCTACTCGAATATAGTCCAACACGAGAGATAAATATTTTTCAATTGTAAAAATATCAATTGTATTTTTGAGGTAGAGAAAATTAATACTTGTCGATGATGAACAAAAATCAAAAATGATTTAATTAACTCCAATCGAATTTTATTGGTATATTTAATTTACCCTTGATCGTCACGTAATCCCGATAAAATATTCCTTTCGTTACGTGATCCGTCAGAAAGAAGAAGAAGAAGAAAAAAAAAGAAGAAGAAGAAGAAAAAGGAAAAAAGAGATGATTAGCGAAGAGTAGTCATTTGCATTTCGAAAATGAAAGAAAAAGAATATTTATCCGACGATTTATCGTATCATTATTAAATATGATCGATCCGAGATTTATCAATGATACATTTACTCTTTAATCGATCCCGATAAAATGCATTCTCCGAATGTGTTTGCATTTCTTTCGTAAGAAGAAGAAAAGAAAACAAAACAAAAAGAGAAGAAGAAAGAAACGCTCAGGTGAATTTTCGAACAGATACGAGAAAGAAATAATAATGAAAAGTATCCTAATCGATAAGAAATATGAAGACACGCGACACGTTAGTTTAATTAACGTCTCGTTAAATCAAACAGGACGTTGAGTAGTATAACGTGTGTGCGCCCAATAAATTAAGTCGATTATACGACAGCCCTGAGAAAGAGAGGAGACAGAGAGAGAGATAGAGAGAGATAGAGAAAGAGAAAAAGAGAGAGAGACCATCATATCGTTCTGTCTTACTCTAACCCCATAATGTACATACATACATACATACATATATATATATATATATGTATATGTATATGTACACGTGCATTGGACCGATTACATACCCGCATTGGTAGGGTATAAATTTGTACGGAAGAGAAACAAACAAACAAAAAAAAAACAAAATAAAAAAGGAAAAACAAAAGCAAAGAGTAAAAGAAAAAGAAGAAGAAAAAAGATGGAAAAACACGTATGTCTTCTTACTCGGCGCACGAGCCGATCTTAAACGATCTCTTACGACATTTATTGGGCACAGAATTATTATACAGGGCACACTCCTTACATTCCGCACCCAGTGAAATTATAATCCTCAATGTGAGTGAAAGAGGGAGAGAGAGAGAGAGAGAATGAATGAGTTTAAGTGTATATGTGTGTATGTGTGTGTGTGAGAGAGAGAGGAGTTCTTGGACTCTTCTTCTTCTTCTTCTTCTTCTTCTTCTTCTTCTTTCTTCTTCTCTCTTCTTTTTCTTCTTATTTTTCGTTAAACCATCGATACGACCACGATCTGTTGGACGTCCTGAGCAGCTGCTCAGAAGACTCTTCTTTTGCACAATTATATATCGCGTCCCTCGATCGCGATATCGTAATATGTCCAGAGACCTGTTCGAGACATTAACAGAACAGCTGGAGGAAACGTCACGAGAAATTGGATACAATCGAAAAAACGAAACTCAACTCAACTCAACTTAACTCAACTTTAACTTAATTCTATAACCTTCGAGGTATAATACACAAAGAAATATTATTATTATATGTTTATAATACAATTTCACTATCATCTGCAATCATTACTTTCTATTATTATTATTATTATTATTATTATTATTATTATTATTATTATTATTATTATTATTATTATTATTATTTACTGTACATATACTTCGTTCCCCTCCTTTAGATGCACTACACACACACATACATTTATATATATGTACGTATATAATATTCCATGTATATATATTTTTTTTTTAACATACCTATATATATATAAGGTATAAGTATATTAAATATATATGTATAAAGATATAAATATATATATATATATTTTTTTTTTTTTTTTTAATCAATTCGTTTGAATTAATTCAAAAATATTTTTTGGATTTTTATTCAAATAAAATTTGATTTTAATTTTTTAATTTGATAATCCCATGATTGGTAATTATTTGTTGATACACATAGTATATAAATATATATTTTGTATTGTGGTTATGTGTCAGGATAACACGTAACAAGGATTAAAGGAAGAGAATGAAGTAAAAGAAAAGGAGGGTAAGAACGAAATGCTATGGTGTTTCCGTCATGGAAACCTGACGCTTCAAAGGGAAAGACAAATTGAATTTTCACGTCGTGCCTGTTGGATAGTTCCGGCGCCCTTGCCTCAGTCCTTTACACATTTACCAATACCTCTCTTCTCAGACTCATTTATACACACATACACACACACACATTTATACGCACTTACCCTCACGGTTTACACTTACACGTTTACGTACTCACTCTCTCATTCAGTTACATACACGCACACACACGCATGCACGCACAGCATTCATGTACGTACATCGAAGGTTTTCTCTAAAGAGCGCGCTTGCGCGAGTCCCTTGGCCCTTTTGGAAACGCCCTTCCTTTCTCACTGTAGTATCAGCGACGATCGATCGATCGTTCGAACAAAATATCGATCGATCGTCTTATTATTTTTCATGTTTTATCGAATAAGAATTGAATATTCCTTTCTTTTTTTTTTTTTTTTTTTTTTTTTCCTTTTTTTTTTTTTTTTTTTTTTTTTTTTTTTTTTTTTTTCCTTGGGTACAACTTGTATAATAACATATGCACTTGCGTGCGCCCGTTGCTCTTTATTTCGCATTTATTATAATAAAAGGAAGTAATTCTATTGGAGTATGAAAAAATTATTGTCGAACATTTTTATTGTCGTTCGAATTAAATAACTTTTTTTTTTCTAACACTTTCTAAATTCTTGCTTTAATTAAAGATTTATTAATTCTTGTTTTAAATAAAGAAAAAAGAAAAAAAAAAAAAGGAGATTTCTTCTTTCTTCTTTTCTTTTCTTTCTTTTTTTTTTTTTTTTTTTTTTTTCCTTCTGTTTGGTAAAAAAAATGTGAGCAAATTTTCGACAAAATTGTACACTTATTTTTTTTCCTTTTTTTATGTTTTTTTTTTCTTTTTTTCAAGATAAATTGATTAGAAACGACAGTAATAAATTTCATTTCAAAGAAATGAAAGGAAAAATTGATAAATTTTGACTATAAAAATATGAGAGAAAATAAAAGAGAGATAGAGAGAGAGAGAGAGAGAGAGAGAGAGAGAGAGAGAGAAGAAATGTTTGATCTCGTAAATAAGATTCTAAGAAAGTAATTAAAGAGAGAGAGAGAGAGAGAGTGAGAGTGGGGGAGGGCAGGGAGGGCAGAGGGGTAGTAGAAGGGGAAGAGGGAAGATGCTTAATTTCTTATTGTAGGAGGTGCGTGCGTGTGCATGCTTACAAAACGAAACACGGCAGGAAGCTGTCGGTTTAGATAAGATCTAAAACTCAGTGAGTGCCCTAAGTACATCCCCTAAGTCGTTACACCCCATAAAACGTACCCCCCCGTTTGCAATAACCGACACCGACCCTTCTCTTTTCTTTTTCTTTCTTTCTTTTTTTTTTCTTCTTCTTCTTCCTTCTCCTTCTCTCTTTCTTCTTCCTCTTCTTCTTTTTCTTTCCTTTTTCCTCCTTTCTTCACTTCCTGCACTGATTTCTTGCCCCTACGAAAAAAAAAAAAAAAAAAGAAATAGACAGACAAAGAGAGAGAGATAGACAGATAGAGAGGGAAAACTATTTCGAACACCCGGTATAACGTCCATTTTCATTTTACTTCGCTCATTACTTTTTGAAACTTACTGTCTGTTATTAAAAAAAAAAAAAAAAAAAAAAAAAAAAAAAAAAAAAAAAAAAAAAAAATGCTGAACATTCTCTCTCTCTCTCTGTCTTTTTCTTTTCTTTTCACGTTCTAGATTTATTAATTTGTTAATTATTTTCTTTTTTTTATTTTTGTTTTTAAGTTCAATCGTCATTTTCTTTCGAAAAAATAAATTCGCGATTAGCGCTCGATGAGGATTAATTTTTTTCGTGCTCGTTGAATCCTTTTTTTCGAATAATTTTATATAATAATAATAATAATAATAATAATAGAGAGAGAGAGAGAGAGAGAGAGAGAGAGAGAGAAAGAGAGATAGAAATACTTAGAAAATTTTCCTTACGTTTACTTCTATCTTTGTCTTTCGAAGGACAACGCCCTGAGGTAGAAGGTCCTTGTATAAATAAAGTCGTAAAATAACAATTTGTAAGGATCCTTTTCCCTTCGGTGTATGTCGTTCACTCTCTCTCTCTCTCTCTCTCTCTCTCTCTCTCTCTCTCTCTCTCTCTCTCTCTCTCTCTCTCTCTTTCTGTCTCTATCTTTATTTTTATTAGAAGACGAACGGAATGGCACGGTGTACCTCTCAATTTTCCTTTTCCTCAGCCCCACCTTCGCCCCCTCCCTCCCCCATTCTACAGTACAACATCCCACTCCTCTCCTCCTCCTCCCCCCCCCCCCTATCGGTCCTACTACCCTTTTCCCTTTTTACCGGTTATCTCGATTTTTGATGAAGCTCACGTACCCGTTGTTTTATGACTCGTGGAAAGTAGTAAAACGTTTTCGCACAATTACCGAGTCGTCGTAGTAAAATTTTATTACTTTGTCCATGGAAAGACAATGCGACGAGGAGATGGGGAGGGTGGGAGTGAGGGTGGGCGGTGTGTGGGTGGGTGGGTGGAGGCCAGGAGGTCAAGGAGATGTAACAACCATTTTAGCGCTGTACTTTTCTCCTTTTTTCTTTCTTTTTTCTTTTTTATATATTTTTGTTTTTTGTTTTCTTTCTGTTTTTTTTTCTCCCTTTTTACCACGATCGACCAATTGATTTCTAATTATATATATTTTTTTTTTTTTAATAACATTTTTCCTAATCCGCAACGACAAATTACAATGGAAATGTTTCGAAAGTGAATGATTTTCAATTCGTTCAGGTAATTTCGACATACCCCTATATATAATTTTCGTAAGGATTCGCAGTAATTAATTTCATGTTATTAAATACTATTATTATCGTGTTGCTTTTTTTTTTCTTGTTTTTCTTTTTTTTGCACACAAATGTTTCATCACTTACCTTTAATTAACCCACCCTGTATGTTTCTTTTGTTTGATTATGAAGGGATTCACTGCAATTAATTTTGGATTATTATTATTATTCGTATTGTTGTTGTTGTTGTTGTTGTTGTTGTTGTTTTAATCAGTGGCGGAAATGTCTCATGTATCTTAATCAATTAATAACTTTAATTACTCTACCTCTCTTTTATTGTTTAATTAACGTGTTAATTTCTTATTAATTTTCGTTTTCTTTTTTCTTTTTTCCTTTTACTTTTCTTCTCTACTGTCAGCACAAAAAAAAAAAAAAAATTCAAATTATTTCGCCTTTCAACGAGACGATTTCTCGAAACGAATTCGACAATTTCGTAGCCGACAGAATCTCTCAAAGTACTTGCTATATCGAAATCAAGAGAGTGAACAGAGAGAGAGAAAGAGAGAGAGAGAGAGAGAGATAGATAGAGAGAGAAAGAGAAAGAGAAAAAGAGAGAGAGAGAAAGAAAGAAGAGATGGGAAATAAAGTCTAGAGGTATAGCGAGGGAGCCCGCGTTGAAATATGGAAATGTTATATAGGGAGGTATTTAGGGAGAGAGTAAAGTTATCCCTCTTTACTTCCCCTCGTTGTGTCCTCTCGATATAACCACCACTTCTTGAACGAGGACAAGCTGGAGTCAACCAGCCAGTCACCCAGACATTCTCATCCAGCCAGTCAATCAGCTGACCTCTAACGATTTGACGAAATATTATTAAAACAAAACCAAAAAAAAAAAAAAAAAAAAAAGAACAAATAACAAAAAACAAAAAGGAACAACACCATATCGTCATATGGAATTTTAAACTACGAACACGGACGTCATTATTTCGACGATGCGAATGAAATGTAAAAAAGAAATGGAAAAAAAAAAAAAAAAAAAAAAAAAAAAAAAAAAGGAAAATTAAAAAATAGAAATAAAAAATAAAAACATCCCCCGTCAGGTAATCCTTAACACCGCCATCTCTGCACCCCCATCCAACGATGTTCAATTTTAATTCGACGAAGAAAATGAAATCGAATGGAATGAAAATTAAAAAAAAAAAAAAAAGAAAAAAAAAGAGAAAGGAAAAAAAATGAAAGAGAGAAAAGAAAGGAAGGAGGACGTAAAATCATCTTTCGGGGCCACGTTCATCCACCGAAGGTGGTAGAAAAAAAAAATGGTGATGGGCCTAAGGGGGATGGGGATAAGGGTTGAGTCTACACGCCAGTAGAAAAGGCATCTCTCTATCTCTCTATCTCTATCTCACTATCTCTATCTTGTGCACCCTTGTGCCAGAGAAGCGAAGTAGCGCACGTAGAGCCTCGAGGGTACTTTTCCCTCCTCCTCCTCCTCCTCCTCCTTCTTTTTTTTTACCCCCTTACCCACCGCCCACCCCTTCACTCCGCGACTCTCGTCTTCTTTCGTTCTACTACCTACCCTTCTCTTCTCACGATCCAATCCCCTTTCCACCCCCTTCGATCGTCGCCGCCACCACCTCCACCGTCAAGCTAACCTTTCCCCTCCCTTTTCACCTCCCACCCCTCCTCTCTCTCTCTCTCTCTCTCTCTCTCTCTCTACACCCTCGCTCTTCTCCATGAATCCCACAATACCGTTCCTGGTCTCTCTGGTCGATATGTCTACCCTCCAACCGTCCAGTCCCCTTACCGAACCCCTCTCCCCCTCGAGAACCTCCCAACCCAACTCCCGCCGATCCCCTGCCTCCTCCAACCCAAGCCCACCCTAGCCCAACCTAGCCCACCCCGCTACTCTTCCGCAACCCCAGCGCCAGGCCCTTGCCCAACCCACACCGATCTATCTGCTCGCACGAATACAACACCAACTTCTTCTATCATCACCCTTGGCACACCAAGAAACACCATCGCATTGGCGTAGAACTTTGCCGAGAATCTTCTCTTTTATAAAATCTCTTTTTTTCTAAATTCGTACATTTTTGTCGACTACGATGATAAAACGAACGTTTCAATTTTATTGATTAATTCTTTTATTTTCTTCTCTTTTCGGTTTTCTTTTACATCCTTTTTTTCCTTTTTTTTTTTCCTTTTTTTTTTTCTTGGCAAAGACCGTTCAGTGGGGTGGGTTGTGTCTGGATTTGTTGTTTGAATTTTGTTTTTCTCAATTTTTCTGAATTTCATGAATTTTAACGTAGGACCAATTTGTCCCGTCGAAGCGATTTAAAAAGTTTTCTTTTCTTTTCTCTTTTTCTTTTTTCTTTTTTTTTTTTTTTTTTTTCTTCAGGACAAAATATAAAATTCATTGAACGAATGATCGTCCATCGAATGATTTTCGAATGAAGAATGCTCGAGTATGAATCTATGTAAGGATGAATATCATGCCGATTGATTATAGATCGAGGATTATTATCGATCATTTTTCTATTTTTTTTTCTTTTTTTTTTTTTTTTTTTTTTCAATATGCGAAATGTCCGATATCTACGCCAATGTAATAGATGCTTATATCCCTCACAGTGGACACACGCATACGTACATATGTACATACATACACACGTACATATACGATGATACGTGGTATGAGTATGTTTACACGTATGCTAACACTTACACACACACACACATACATATAAAATGATCGTAGCTATCGTCTCTCCTTCTCCCCTCTTTTATATATCTCTGTGTGTATGTATGTATGTGTATGTTCCGTGACTGCGCCTTCTGGATATAGGACACGAGAAGTGAACGTGGAGAGTAAAAGGGAAGTGGTGGGGGAGGGGAGGATAAGAAGAGAAGAGAAAGAAATATATATATATATGTGTGTGTGTGTGTGTGTATATATGTATGTGTGTCTATGTGTATATATATATGGTTGCTCTAGGGAGGCTCGTAAAGACCGAAGAGGAAGCGTCCTCTTCGAGCAACGCCGATAAGATTTTCCTCCTTCTCCCCTCACACCCCTACATATCCCTCCCCTCCCCACTCATCCTACTTTCTCTCTCTCTCTCTCTTATTCATGGTTATCTCGTAACTCCTTGTTCTCTCTTTCCGAATTTTTTCTTTCTTTATGCTTTTTCTTTTTTTTTTTTTTTTTTTTTTTTTTTTTTTTTTTTTTTTTTATAGCTAAAAAATTCAGCCTCGACGACGAAATTCCGAGACGTTCATTTTATTTTCCATCGATTTATTTATTTATCTATTTATTTATTTATTTATTTATTTTCTTTTTTTCTTGTCTCATCAAATTATGTTTCTAGTAATCTCATTGAATCTCATTGAAACGAGTAGAGAGTTAAAATTCGACGAGACTTATGATTTCTAAGGGGAGACACCCTATATAACGTTTGTTATTCTTTTTTCGTTTCCTTTTTTTTTTTTTATTTTTTTGTACCTTTTTTTTTTTCTTCTTTCTCATGGGGTGTTACTACTGATTTAATGACGTTGGAAAACCATAGACGTTTTTTTTCGTGTAAACATTCGATAATTATGTGTCTCGTTTAAAAGGATAATTATTTATATGTGGACACACTGTATAACATCCGTTGTTATTAATATTATTTTTCTTTTTTCCATGGGATCTTTCGTCCATGGGGTTGGGAAAAGTAAACAGACATTTATTTCGTGTTAATATTCGATAAACGTGGTTGTGCGTGCAAATCGACGATTAATTTAGGAACACCCTGTATAATTTTCCACTTCCGATGAGATTCTGAAAGTGGTTGCATTTTCGATTCATTGACAAAATGATATCTGACGAATGACGAAGTATTAAATCCTAAAAGAAGTTATTTATGGTGGTGGGCAGGTGGGCAGGTAGGTGGTGGGTGGGCAGTGGTGGGTGGGCAGGTAGGTGAATGGGGTGTATTGGGGTTTCCGAATGAGCTATGATCGAGAATCATAAAAATTTATCAAATTATCATTTCTAATCTTAAGATTAAACTCGCATATCCATATAATAGTTAACATATATAATCTCTATTTAACTATTTTTAATTATTACGATTAGAAAATCAGCTAATTCGTAATAACATTCCTTAATAAATATTTTAACGAGAACGAAATCATTTAACTGTGTCGTCTTTATCTGTCCCAAGGCTATTCGATTATCGACAAATCAATGACCAGTTTAATTACCATTTCTATTTATTTCTAATCAATTTAATCATAACCAATGTAAGATTAGAATCAAGATTATTCGATTGCGTTATCGACGGAAATGTTGATATTACGATTATCGATGATCGTATTACGATTAATCGATCAAGATTATTTAACATTTTTCAAGATATTGTCTTTGTCTTTATCCATGCTATACATGTGTGCGTGTTAGAGAGAGAAAGAGAGAGAGAGAGAGAGAGAGGGATTGTTGAGAATTTGATATTCCTCCCTCTCCCTCTCTCTCCCTCTCTTTCTCTCTCTCTGGTTTCAACATAAATCACGATTCCTTCATCCTTCGCGTCATTACTCCCGCTGACGTGGCGTTTGTGCTCGAATGCCTACTTCTATATACGGTGGTGCCTTTTATAATCGCCTTGCCTGTTTCCCACGTGCCATTATAAAATGAGCGAACAGCTTAGGAAATAGCTCCGTGTTATATATATATATATATATACATATGTGTAGAGAAAGAGAGAGAGAGAGAGATAGATGTATTTTATCGTAGGCCTCGAAAATAATTACCACGTTTTCTGTCCTGAAGTTATTTGTACTCCATTTTTGTCGGAACACCAATACGACGAATTTTTCTTTCTTTCTTTCTTTCTTTCTGTTCTTTTTTTTTTTTTTTTTTTTTTTTTTTTTTTTTTTTTTTTTTTCTCTCTAGGTGAGGGATACGCCTATGTCCAAAAAAAGTTTATTTTCTTTCTCCTCTTTTGCTTCCCTTTTGTGTTAAACGCATTTGTCAATTAAATCAACAACTTGTTTCTCTTTTCTTTTTTTTTCTTTTTTTTCTTTTTCTTTTTTTTTTTCTTTTTTTTTCGTTTGTCTCCTCGATAATTTATTAGCAATGCGTTATAGGTAGAGCTATTAATACAACGCGCGTGAAAAAGTTTGGAAAACTGGTTTTACTTTTTCCTTTTCTTTTTTTTTTTTTTTTTTTTTTTTTTTTTTTTTTTTTTTTTTTTTCGTTTTTCTTCGTTGCAAAATATTACTCAGGCAAGTGTAATAACGGTTTTTAATTAATGTTAGAATCCAAGGGAAAAAAATATTGTAATGTTTGGTGTACGTAACAGGTGGATCAGGTTTGCGGCACCTGTAATTACCGGTTACAGACTATCGATAAGATGTTAAGACTAAGTCGCGTCAGCCGGTGGATATATATATATATATATATGTGTGTGTGTGTGTGTGTGTGTGTGTATATTGAAAATAAATTTTTTTTAGAATATTGGGTCTTCTATCGACGACGATTTGAACGAACTAAAAATTTTTTGGAAATTTTTCTTCGGTTCGAGAAGTTACAAAACGTTAAAGAAAATCTTACGTTTTTGATTATCCGATATTGTTCTAATATTGGGCCTCATGATCACTGGAACGAACTACAATAAAATTCGAAATGATCAAAAAATGTGAGAATATTTATGCTTGATAAAACAGTGATAGAAATGATTAAAAATTGTTTTGATTTGGGCCTGATTCGGGTCTGATTCGGGCCTGATTTGGGCCTGATGAAGATATGAAAATTCGAAACAAAGAAAAATTTTCAGAAAAAATATAAATGGATATATTGAAAAGGAGGAAGATCGAATGCGTCGCAACGAAGTAAAAGAAAATAATGATTGTAAATAATAATAGTCAATAAGTAAAATATGAGAGATGAGAAACACGTTTAGATGGTTGGATTACTCCACCCTGGAGGCGGTCATGCTCGTCGTCTATCGTTGCTCTCGATGGGGCCTCTTGACACGTGAACAATGAATGACGCGAACGCCATATGGCTCGAAAAGCCAAAGCCCCCATACGTGCTACGCGAAATAAGAGTAGAACGTAGGAACATAGACGAACGACCACCATCGTAGATGAGAGAGAGAGAGAGAAAATCTTTTTTTTTCAAAATTAAAAAATTTTCTTCTCTAAAGGAAAATAGAATAACGAAATGATTTTTCATTTTTGTTTCTAATTTCTTTTCCTTTTCTTTTTTTTTTGTTTGTTTTCTATAATTTCTATTTTCTAATCATATCGATTAATCATTATTATACTATGTCATTTCATAAATTTTATTTCGATACTGATATTATATTTTTTTGTTATAAAAATTTAATTGTTAAAAATATTCCAAATTTTTATTATGTGTATATATATATATATGTAAATGTAAAGCATATTTACGTCTAAGTCCGTCGGGTTGCTTACTAAAAGCCACACCCTTGTGCGTGGGGTTCTACGTTTCTGTCGAGTTTACATAGATCACCATAAAGGCTAATCCTCTCTCGAAACTTTAAGCGAAAGCTTCGACGTGCTCTTATTAAGAACTAACTAAATTCAATACATACATACATACATATATATATATATCCATATACATGTAAGTATAATAACTTTGTTTTGAGCGATTAGAAAATTTAGAAATTAATTAATACATACACATATACATATATAGTTTATATATACATTAAATATATTCAACATTGAAATGTTTAATATGTAATATTTATTTTTTTTTCTTAATAATTAATTAATTAATTGATTGATTATAGTTAGAAAAAAAAAAGAAGAAGAAAAAAAAGAAAAAGAAAAGAAATTGCAGGGGATCGGATAGTTTAAGGGAGGAAATGGAGGAAAATAGAATCGAGGAAAGATTTTTTTTTCTTTCTTTTTCTTTTTTTTTTTTTACGAACAATTTAAAATTCATCAAGTGACAAAAACGATTTTCCAAATGTCCTCGTCGGAAATAGAAATTGAATACCGTTATTGTCATTTCGATTCGTCGCATCAACTCGTTTTAGGCATTTCCGATCGGAAGAGAGACGTCTCGTTAGTACTTCTGATAGAGTCACTCGATTGTCACGCTTACGACGTTTTTACTGTTACATCCAGGCACGTGTATCATCGTAGTATAATATGTACACTACTATATACTAGTAGTATACACATATACATGCATACATATATATATATATATGTACGTATGTATGTATGTATATATTATTGCTAATAAAATAGATAGTTTGGACTATTATGGTAGAAAAAAAAAAAAGTTGACGACTTCTTTATCCCCCTACTTTCTTTTTCTTTCCAATTATATGTTAAATACATAGATTTACATTTGCAGTTTATTTATTTATTTATTTATTTATTTTTTTTTTTGTTTATTCATTCATTCATTCATTTATTTATATATCCATTATGAACGATAAGATATATTTGTTATGACAAATTTGACGTACGAGAAAAATTATTTATTTTAACGTTACTTTAATCGAAATGTAATTTTATATCGGCACATTTTTTGTTTTATTTATTTATTCATTTATTTATTTATTATGATAAATTTAATGTACGATAATATGATTTTTTATAGATAAGATTATTTCTAAATGAAAACGTATATGTTTATGTAGACATATACACACGCACACAAATATATAATTTCTTTTTCACATTTTCTTTTTTTTTGTAAAAAAAAAATTAATTCAAATTCTACTTTTTTTCCCCTCCCTTTTTTTTTTTTTTATATAAAAATAATTTTCTTTTCTCTTCAAACAATTAATAATAAAACATTAATAAATATATTCATTGAAGAAAAAATATATTTGTTAGAAAATTATTAGAAAATATGTATCGTGATGCATTGCGATAAAAGAGCATTAACATTTTTCTTATAAAATCACTCACGTTTTTCTCCCCACCCTGTAAGGCCCCAACCATTCTATTCGTCCCACCACCCAACTGGCCCATCCCTCCCCACCACCCCACCTCCCTCCTTGTCCCGGTTCTTTTCGATGGAATCGACTTTTCCATAGAAAAATGTCGCCTTGGAACGTTTTTACTGTTACAACTGTCGAGGTTAACACATACAAACACACATACACACACATATACATTTACATGTATATAAGAACGTGATAAAAGACAAAGAAGAAGTAATCGAAACGTAAGAAAGAGATTGCTATAGTCGTCTCTCATTGGGAATGATCGTCGTGACGTCTTCGCGGATATGCCAGTGATTCTGCATTCGTCTCGTTTCTTTCATTAGAAAAAGAGAGATAGATAGATAGATAGAGAGATAGAAAGAGAGAGAGAGAGAGAGAGAGAGAGAACAATCATTATCATTGACAGTTGTTAATGTCACGAAGTTTACAGACAAAACTTTCCAAAAAGGGGAGAAAAAGAATAGGAAAGAAAAGAAATGAAAAAAAAAAAAAACAAAACAAAACAAGGAAGGATAGTTCAGGCTTGTTGATTCTTTTTTTTTTTTTTTTTTCTTTTTTTTTTCACAATGCGGATTCCATTCCGCAACTCATCAACGCCCGCGTGACATTATCATTGGCCTCATTGGATGTCACGTAATGCACTGGTAAAAATCCAAGGAAGAATACAACGAAACAAAGGCCTCTTGTCGAGGTCTAATTTTATTCCTTTCTTTCTTTTTTTTTTTTTTTTTTCCTTCCTTTTTTGTTTTTCTTCTTCTTCTTTTTTCTTTCTTTCTTTCTTCTTTTTTTTTTTTTTTTTGTGTTTCTTTCTTTTTTTTCCTTTTTTTTCCAACGCGGATTTTTTTTTCTTTTTTCCATCGACAATTTTCGAAAACTCATATTCCCCGATTATCAATCTTTCCATTGCCATTTTTACTTTATTTTTTGTTGATTTGTTAAACATCGATCCAAATGAATATATCGAACGCGCGCACACACACACATACACACACTTGCACGCACGCACGCACATGCACACAAAAAAGCTTTTATCCAATGCTTTTATTTATATTATATATTTCATTTGATCACACAGGTATTGTTTTCCAATTCCGCGTTCACGATACGATCTAATATATATGTATTAGTTTGTACATATATATATATATATATATATATATGTGTTTGGATGTATTAGTGTTCTTGTTATATATATTTACTAAACGACATTGTATGGTTAGTAATTGGATAAAATTCATTTAAATTCGTGAGTGAAAAATTTAATACTCGTGGGTATTGGATAGTTCGTTAACCAGTCTACGCCATTTTCGATTGGTGCAATAAATAAATTAAAAAAGAAAAAAAAAAAAAAAAAAGAAAAAAAAAAGAGGAAGAGAGAAATCAGAGCAACAAGACATTCCATTTCTTTTTTCTTCTCTTTTTTTTTTCTCTCTCTCTTTTCTTCTTGATGTATACAATATCGTGACGAACAAAGATAATCATTGTCGAATTGTTTGTATCCGTAAAATGGATTCGGCCATTTTCTCGAACGTGATTACGACTATTATGATAATGTTCTTGAACGAATTAGAGGATAAAAATTATCATAAATTATTATTCCACTTTTATATATATATATTTTATATATATATATATATGTATTCTGGCTAACGCCTCGACAAGTCGCCTGTAGAGCCACGTATTTACATATTTATGGTCTCGATGGGGTGTTTCCAAGAAGAAGAAGAAGAAGAAGAAAAAGAGGAGGAGGAG
>NC_062212.1:577701-595201 GCF_912470025.1 Vespa velutina
TATTTATTTTATTTCTTTTCTTTATTTCTTCTTCTTCTTTTTTTTTCCTGTTTTCTTTTTTTTTTTTTTTATTTCATTTAATTTCTCTTTTTTTTTCTTCTTCTTCTTTTTTCCTTTCTACGGATTCGACGGATTGTTTTTTTTATTTTATTTTATTTTTTTTTTTTTTTTTCTTAAATAAATATGACACTTAAGTCACTTAAGTCAGTTTTATGGTTGAGATTTTTCTCGAGAAACTCTCAAGCTTCGTTACTCGTCAATTTTACTTGTCGACTTTTAATTCGACTTGTTACACTTATTACACTATTGATACACCCCATGTAAAATACTTGTCCGTAACATTGATTTGTTGTTACATTTATTACATATTTTCTTTTTTATTTTGTTTTTTTGCTTTTTTTGGAATTCACGAATTCAACAAATTTAACTATTAACGTTGCATAGTTAAGAGGAACTCGTAAGTGTCCATTTTTAGCACTTACGAGAGAATCAGACTCGTTAATTATCATTCGTTTCAGTGAGGGGAGGTGGGGTGGGGGGAAATATTCAAGGATTATTTGCTAGGATGTACAGGTTTTCTTTTTTTATTTTTTATCTTTCCTTTTTTTTTTTTTTTTTTAGCCAATTGCTATTAAAAATATTAGGAGAGAACTTATAAGTGTTACGTATCGACACTTATAACGATATCAAATATTTTACACTTATTATTAATTATTTGATCGAAGGAATATCAAGAATAGCTTCTTTTCTTTTTTTTCATACTTTTTCTATTTGATTTGAGAAGCAAACAAATTTAGAAATTAGTGTCGCTAATGGGAAGAATTTAATAAGCATTACGTTCTAACACACTTATCGTTATTAGAACTTTTCTATTACAATTGATAAATCAATTTTAATAGTTTAAATCAAAATTAAAAATTGACGACAATCAAATTATTTTCGAGAAGGATTAAAATTTTTCTATCGCCAATTATTAATATTGATTTAATGAGAAAAAGAAATAAAAATTTGATGACACTTATATATATATATATGTATATATGTGTCAATTTAATATCCGATAATTAATTTTAGAAAATTCAAAGATATCATAAGATATTCGTTACTTTACCGTCGTTTATTAATAATTAAATCGAACATTAATTATTAATTTCGATTTGAAAAAATATAAAATTAATCTATTACGAGAATTTAATAATTAAATATTAGAAATTCAGACAGAGACGTATACTTTATTATTAATCCCTGACACTTATTAAAGTCTTACTAATTAATGATTGTTAATTTCGATCGAGGAAAAGAAAAAAAAAAGAGAGAGAGAAATCAATTCATTTTGTTTTGGAAAAAAAAAAAAAAGAAAATTAACTCACACACACACACACACACGCATACATACGTATGCACAAAGAGACACTTAATTAATATTAATAAGATCAGATTAATAAGTTAGATTAATTTCTAAGTAGTAGCAGTCGAAAAATTAGTATCCCGGTGAAAGAAATTTTTTGGGGAAAAAAAATAAAAAAAAAAAAAAATGGAAGAAATCAAGATAATAATATCTTTTACGAAATTTCTTTTCCCCTTTTTATTCTCATCGAAAAGAAAGATAGAAAATTCCAACCCTCTTATTTCCTTTTTCCTCACACTCTTAACTCACCCCTACCCCTATCCCTACCCCACCCTATCCCATCCCTTGTTCACCATACTCAATCCTTCCTCGTTTTGTCTCGTTCGTCGACTAAGGAAATTAGTACTTCGACATTTTCAGTCTCTTTTATATATTTATCATGGTTTTAGTGTTCGAGCACTTAATCACGATTAACTTAATGGCTCAAGGTCATTACCTTGATTAGATCGAAATCACATACATATCAATTTTTTGCCATTGGCTTGAGCCCGAAACCAAATAGGGTTGCAGGAAGGTTTTTTATCAAGTACGATCAAGTACGTTTTATTTTTATATATATATATATATATACTAACATTTTTTGATTGATAACAAATTAGTAAGAAGGAATGGCCTAATTCATCATTGTCCATCCTGTGTTACTCGAAATGTATTTAGTAAAAAGTGACGTTCCAATGAGATATATTACGTTCGATTGTCGTTTAAACGAATGACCGAGGAAGAGGAGCGAGCGCAAAAAACAAAAAAAAAGAAAAAAAAAAAAGAAAAAGAAAGAAAGAAAGAAAGAAAAAGAGAAAAGGAAAAGAAAGAGAAGAAAAAAGAAAATTAATTCTAAGATAACCATCGTTATTTATTCGAATCGAATAATTCGTGTAATCGATAATTCGAAGCATCACATTCGTTTCATTATACGAAATTTTTTTACTCTATCTTTTTACTCTCTCTCTCTCTCTCACATACAAACACACATACATACATACGTACATACATACATATACATATTTATATGTACGTATAGCAGACGGTTATAAGATTCCTTTCTTTATACTCTCATCACCAATTGCAACCATAATCGACGTGATGCGGGTAGAAACGTTAATCGTCTTAAGATTATAGTTAAAGTAATCATCGTCCTAGACGATCATTAAGATAACTTCAATGATAATAATAATTGTTCTACTCTACTCAGGTGTATTCCATCATATATATATATATATATATATATTTATATATAAGTAGCAATATATATATATATATAAGTATGCTTTGACAATGACCTAATAGTATCTTATTTTTTTTTTTTTTTTTATGTTACAGGTACGTATCAATTGTGTCTTCAACCAACCCCTTTTATCCAATGAGAATGAAGGATGATACACAGGTGCTACCATTTTTTTTTTTTTTTTTTTTATTTTATTTGATTTTTACTTTCTCTTTTTTCTTATTCGTTAATTCGATAATCGACTACTGGTCAATTATTTCTAACAATTTCTTTTTTCTCTTTTATCTTTTAATTGGCCTGGACGACGCACGAGATCATTTTTTTTATTATTATTATTATTATTATTATCATTGAAAAGTTATTATTATTGTTATTAGAAAAAAAATTGAAGCATTCGGAAAAGTGAAGGAATTTTTTGATCTCTTTTTCTTTTTTTTTTCTTCGTTTTCATCACTCTCGTCCAAAAACCATTTCTAACGTTTATTTCTAAAGTATTAGAAAATTGTTTGTTGATTAAAAATTAGAAAAAAAAAAAAAGAAAAAGAAAAAATTTCTTCTCTCTCCTGGATTAGATTTTTCTTTAAAATTAGTTAAAATTATTGTCGTGTTACGTTGATTATGGTAAAACATGTCACGTGTTCACCCGTCCATGGGGTAG
This sequence comes from Vespa velutina, assembly GCF_912470025.1. NCBI lineage: Eukaryota > Metazoa > Arthropoda > Insecta > Hymenoptera > Vespidae > Vespa > Vespa velutina. Next base: position 580,990 of record NC_062212.1, read on the forward strand.
GTTCATGGTTATATATCCATCGACCAAAAATAAAATTAACAGATTCGTTGGCCCCCACGTGAGGGAGAAACAACGACGTCCCTCAGTCTTGCTTAGGCACCCGTTAGAGAAACTTGAAAATTCTTACTGCATACATATACATACATATATATATATATATGTATATATATGTAACTGGTTCATTAACATTATCAATTGACATTAAGTTCGTCGAGCTTTTTCTTTTAATTCGTTTTCGTTTTTTTTTTTTTTTTTTTTTCTCAATTAAAGTAACATCAATAATTTTTTTTCTTTTCTTTAATTAAAGAAACGAGTTCTCTTTTTTTTTTCTTTTCTTCTTCTTCATCATCGATCATGAAAAGAAAAGCCAAGTGAGTGATACATATTTTCTTTGTTTCTTTTTTTGTAAATTTGAACCAAAATTTTTTACATTTCGTGCGTACGTGCGCGTGTGTGCGTTTGTATGTGTATGTGTAAGTGCAACGAATAGTAAGGGGAACAAAAAAAACAATTAATAACTATTTCGTTTACTTCTTTTTTTTTGTTTGTTTGTTTGTCTTTTTTTTTTTTTTTTTAAGGAAAAAAAAAACGAGACGAAACTTCGTAATACAGAAAAAAAAAAGAGGGAGAAATGGAGAGGACGATCCTCAGTCGCAAATTGAGAATCGCCATTAAGTTTATATGGAATGTTCCTTTTTTTTCTTCTTTCTTTCTTTTTCTCCTCCTCCTCCACCTCCTCCTCCTCCTCCTTTGATTATCACGATCGATGTTGAAAAAGAAATTTTCTGATAAGCACCGAAGGTTTCCGATAATTCGTGCGAAAGAAATTAATAAAAGTAAATCCTCTTTCTCTCTCTCTCTCTCTCTCTCTCCCTCTCTCTATCTAACTATATCTGTCTCTATTTCTTCTATCTCTCTTTCTCTTGGGAGTAACTCGATTCGTTATTCTCAACGCTCAGTGTTGTTTCGTCGTTGATTTTCGTTGCGTAAGCTTGCCCGCGCGTTGCATATAACCAACGACGATGCACAAACGGAATTGACTAAGATAGCGGCCAGGAAAGGCATGTGCAAGAACACGTCCGCCATTGGCGTAAACATATATACTATATATATATATATATATGTGTGTGTGTGTATACGTCGATAAAATATTTACAAATATTTACGATTAAGTAGACAAATTTTTTTGCCCGTCTTTTTTTTTCCCTTTTTTTTTCTCTCGTCTTCCCCCACCCCCACCCCCCCCTCCGTCACGCGCCCCTTTAAATCCAAAAAAATTCATACGTAATTGCTATAATACTAATAGCTAATAGATACTTCTTCTGTTTTTTCTTCTTTTTTTTTTTTTTTTTTTTTTTTTTTTTTTTTTCTTTTCTTTTCTTTTAACCCAACGAAGATTAATTCCAGTAGACGAATTGATTAGAAAATCAGGATAACAAAAATGGCTTAGGAAGATGATTATTTTTTTTTTTTTTTTTTTTTTTTATGAATCAGATTCCAATTCAACTTTTGTAAGATGATCGATCGATAGATTCCGAGGATATCGATTGATATTTTTCAATCGTCATTATTATTCGTCATAATTATGCTTGAACTTGTGTATGGGATTTATTCGAACAGGACTAATGTATATGCAAAGAGGAATGGAGAGGAGATGAGTGGTGAGGAGAGGAGAAGAGAGAGAGAGAGGGAGGGAGGAGTACCTCCGTACGAACGGTGGTTACGCTTGGCCAATGAAGATAAACATTGAAACTGGATAGTGGATCGTGGTTACGGCTCTCTTTAAATGGACGAAACATTAAACACTTGTTCGTGACAAAGACAGGAAGTTAAAGGAGTATAAATTCTTAAAAACATTAACTTCATGTCATTAGACACTATTATAATTCTGGCAAAATTTTTTTTTTCCTCTTTCCACCACCACCCCCGTACCACCACCATTTAATCCTTCGACGATCATCGATGTACAATAACGCGTTAGAGGAAAAAAATTATCTTTTTCTTTCTCTCCCCTCCAGCTCTGCCCCTCTCACCGTCCATTATGTGTCAATCTGAAAAATTTGGTTCGTACGAAAAAAAGAAAAAAAAAAAAAAAAAAAAAAGCAAAAAAGATTTATAATCGTGTGCCATTAATCACCCTCCTCCTCCCCCCTTCCACCCCTTGCACGACGACGAACTATATCCTAGTAACTTTTTTTTTTTCCTTTTTTTTTTTTTTTCTTTTTTAACGATGAAGTTCAAAGCATCCTATCAAAAGATGTCGCCCTTTTTTTTTTCTTTTTTTTTTTTTTTTTTTTAAAGAAGCAAAAATCAAAAGAAAATAATTATAATATTATTTCAAAATTATGTCGATCGTTTGATTTAATTGTTCTAATTGATTTAGTTGAATGAGCACCACTGAGATTTCATTGTATTTGATGACATTGAAGTCACCGTGATATACCCACACTTTCATTTGATTATGACAATGTATGAGAAAACAAGAGAGAGAGAGAGAGAGAGAGATCTATATACATATACATATAATAGTATATATATATATATGTGAAATAGATCACATGATTAGTATGATGAACACTTTCAATAAAAAAAAAAAAAAAAAAACAAATAAATAAATAAAAAAATGAAAGGTTTATTTTATAATATTTATAATTTTCTAAAACAAATGACCCACTTTCTCTCTCTCTCTTTCTATCATTATATTTACTTAGACATACCTTGCAATCGTTTATTCTAAGATTATTCTAAGATACTATTCAATACTATTTCCTTGATTGTATCGTAAACATTATAACCTGACTGACATAGAGGTTACAGATATAATAGAGATCATTCATATATATATATAGGGTGTCTACGAATTGAATGATCTTGAATAAGAAAAGTTTTATCGAATCGAACAGAGAAACAAAAACAAAACAAAAAAAAAAAAAAAAAAGAAAAAGAAGAATAATAAAAAATGGGAAGAGATTTCTTCGATCTTAAGAACATTTCGTTTAGATACGAAATCATTTCTAAATCTATTTCTAAACGTTAAAATGTCGGCAATAAAGATATGCGTCATCTTTAAAAACGACACGTTCGACGTCGATATATAAATCGAATGAAATATTTCAATAATCAATAAAAATGATTTTCAATTTTTACTTTTTCCAATTGTTTCTTTTTTTCTTTTTTTTTTTTTTTTTTTTTTTCAAACAACGTTATCACAATATTAGACGATCGATAGATAGATCGATAGATATCGGTATGGATCGTATCGATAGGATCATAAAAACACGAATAAGATTATCACGATCTAACTGTTATGCATTTTGAAACGTGATAAAAATGAATGATTTAGTTCGTGGACACCATTTGTGTATATATGTGTGTGTGTGTGTGTGTGTGCGTGTGTATGTATTACGATAGGAAAGTTTAGATATGATAGATATTTAGTTTGATATTATCTAAACTTTACCCCTCCCCGTTCTCCCTTTCCCCTAATATAACGCAACACGGGCGTATCTCTTTGTATAATATTTCTTCGTCTAAGTTTCCTTTTCTTTCCTCCTCCTTCTCACCTCCCTCGCTCCTCCTCTCCCCCACCACCTCTATCACTCTCTCTTTTTATTTTTAGTAGATCTAGTCAGAAACGTGAAAAAAAAAAAATAATCTAATCAGGGACGTAAAAATATGGACAAATATTGAAAAGTACATAAGTTTATCTTTCTCCTCTCTCTCTCTCTCTCTCTCTCTTTGTCCCTATCTATCTGTCTCTTTCTCTCTCACTCTCTATCTATCTCTCTGTTTCTCCCTGCCTCTCTCTCTCTCTCTTTCTCTCTTTGGATGTCCTCTTTCGATCGAGTTGAGAATTTGAAAAGAGTGATTCACTTTCGTTGAAATCTCTCTAACAGCCCCCTTCACCCTTCACCCTTCAACCTTCTCTCTCTCTCTCTCTCTCTCTCCTTCTTTCTATCTATATCTCTATCTTTTTTCATTTATCTGTTCTCTTTTGTGTAAACTACAAAAGTGATACAAGTTGAAAAAGGGGTGCAAAAGAAAGATAGAAAGAAAGAAAGGAAGAAAGATAGAAAGAGAGAGAGAGAGAGAGAGAAAGAGAGAAAGAGATAGATAGAAAGAGAGAGAGAGAGAGAGAGAGAGAGAAAGATATATTATCGAACCAAACGAATGTAACTTTACGAACGTAACTTTACGAACGTAACTTCATTACAATCTTCGTATTACTGATACTTATATGTACGTATGTATGTGTGTGTGTGTGTGTGTGTGGTAAGAGAAACGACTTAATTCGATCGATCGAATTGACTTCGATCGATCGAAGCTGTCCTCGAGCTTTGTATTCGTTCACTCGAGAACGAATGTTTGCCTTCCGATCTATACGATCGTAAGATCGATCTTTCGATCGGTAAGATCGGTAGTTGGATCGAGTGGCTTCACTTACCTCGGTTAACATCGGTTAATGCTTGTTAATTCCAATTGCGCAACGACCGTCCCACATGTATCATCGATTCTTACGTACTTATTATTTTTATTCTTATTCTATCTTACTTTTTTTTTTGTCTTCTTTCTTCTTTTTTTTTTTTTTTTTTTCTTACTTCATTTCTTTTTTTTTTTCCTTGAGACGAGCCCACACCTGCTCGCCGAATGTAGGTCACTGTCTCTTATCCTCTCACACGATCTCTCTCTCTCTCTCTCTCTCTCTCTATGTGTTTCTGTTGATCTTGATCTTGATCCTTAAGAAGATCGATAAAGACAAGACGTAAATGTTGTATTTTAATTGAGGAGAAAAAAAGAAATTGTTCACCGTAGGATTAAAAAAAAAAAAAAGAGAGAGAGAAATGTTGAATCAATTTGAAAATATTAATTTATTCTCTCATATGATCACCCTCTCTCTCTCTCTCTCTCTCTCTCTCTCTCTCTTCTTTTTTTTTTTTAATCCCTCGATCTTGTTCTAGATCTTGAGGATCGTTAAAGAAAAACTCAAAATTCGTCGGATTAAAAAATAAAGGAGAAAAATATTGAAAAGATAATTGTAAAATTTTCCTCCTTGGCGTTGCTTAAAAATAAAAAAGGAAAAAAAGAGAGATGGAAAAATAACGAGAAAAAAAGAGAGAGAGAGAGAGAGAAAAGAAACAAAAAGAAAAACAAAGAAGAATGAAAAGAAGTACAAAGTATCCAGACCAACTCGGATTTTCTAATTGCAAAAAAAAAAAAAAAAGAAAAATAAAAACATAAAATAACAATAATAAAAAAAACAAAAGAAAAAGAAATATGCGTTTGAGTGAAATGAAATGAAATGAGAAAAAAAAAAAACAAAAGAAATAGGAAAAGAAGTGCACGGAAATTTTTAATTAGATTCTTACGAACTTTTTATTTTAATCGTTCAAAGAGATAAAACGAGGGCGATAAGATGAACAAACAAAAACAAAAACAAAGATCAAAACAGAAAAAAAAAAGAAAGAAAAAAGAAAAAGAAAAAAAACGAAGACATCGAACGAGATCGAAGAAAGAAAAAAATTAGGAGTGGAATTTTGAGCAAAGGTCGAAAAGAAAAATGAGGAAAAAAAAGAAAGAAAAAGAAAAAACGAAGACGTCGAACGAGATCGAAAGAAAAAAAAGAAAAGAAAATAATAGAAGAATTTTCAAAAGAAATTTTTAAACAACCAATAAGCTTTCGGCAAAATGATCGAAGTGTGCTTAACATTAACAATCTTTTCTCTCTCTTTCTCTCTCTCTCTCTCATACAGAGAAATAGATAGATAGATAGAGAGCGATAGATAGAGAGAGAGAGAGAGAGGTGCTCTCAAAAACACATCCGTAAAATTTTCTCTCTATCCTTGTATCCATCTTTCTTTCAATATTTCCCATTTTCAAAAATGTTTTCATCCGTATGCTCCGGGTGTTCCATTTTGAAGAATGGAAGCATCGTTGGGACGACGGAAAGCTCTCTTTCTCTCTCCCTCTCTCTCCCTCTCTTTCACTCTCTCTATCTTTCTCTCTCTTTCTAGCAGAAGGAATTAGATACGGCTGGAAATCTCGAGGCGCATTCAACCACCCACATATTTACTAGACGGAATAAAAAAGGATGAAGAAAAAGAGAGAAAGATAGATAGATAAATAGAGAGAGAGAGAGAGAGAGAGAGAGTGAATGAGAGAGAAAGAGAGGAAGTGGAAGAGGAAGAGGGGTTATGCTTGAAAAATGAGAGAATAAAAGGGAACGATGGTTGAGAATCGTCCTCTAACGTTTCACACAATGGGTATACCGAAGGGTCTATGAAAAAAGATTTCTCCTATGCCCTAAAGCCCATTGGGTTTGACCAAAAAGAAAAAGAAAAAAAGAGAGATAGAGAGAGAGAGAGAGAGAGAGACAGAAATATATATATAGAAAATATTTTATGAACATTTTGCAAGGCGAACGATAGAAAAAAAAAAAAGTGTCTTCAATAAGGATTATTAATTTTTTTTAAAAATCATTCTCGAAATTTTGATCCTCCCTATATATATATATATATAGAGAGAGAGAGAGAGAGAGAGGGAGGGAGGGAGAGAAAGTACATATAGAGTGGGAATGATTGTTAACCACAACACTCTCGGTAGTTATTTTCAATCGTTCTTTTCGTAATAGACTTCTAAATCAAGTTATATATTTTATATATATATATATATATATCTGTCTCTTTCTCTCTTTTTTTTCATGATGATAACACGCGATATGTGTACTGTTGTTTTTCAATTCTCTCTCTCTCTCTCTCTCTCTCTTTTTTTTTCTCTTCATTGATTTCGTTACAAACCAGCCGATCGGTCCAGACGATATTCTATAACTCTCGCTTCGAATATTGTACAATATTGTCATCGACAGGACGCTCACTCTCTTTTCCCATAAATACATATATTTTTTTTTTTTTTTTTTTCGTTTTTTTTTGTTCTACCCTCTCGAAAATCGTATCAACGTGTGCGTATATGTGTGGGTGTGTGTATGTAGTTACGTCAGGGGTCAGGAAAGAAACGAAAAAAATGAAAAAAGAAAAAAAACAATATAGATATCATTTTTCAAAAACAATTTTATACGAGAGAGAGAGAGAGAGAGAGGGAAATATAGATGGGAAAAAAATTGTGGTTATGGTCACCATAAAAATTTATAACGAGTATTGATTTTGCATGTAAGAAAAAGCGAGATAGAGATAGAACAGAGAGAGAGAGAGAGAGAGAGAGAGAGAAAGACAAAGAAATAGCTGTTGTTATGAGCACCATAAATATTTCTAACCATACTGATATTTTCTAGAAAAAAAAGGAAAAAAAAAAAAAAGAAAAAAAAACATTTTTGCACTTCAAAGAAAAAAAACAGAAGACATAGATATATAGATATATTGGATGGTTAAAAAGTATTGTTATGAGGAGCCATAAAGATTTTCAACCGTGTAGAAATTTTCAAGGGGAAAGAAAAAGAAAATGAAGAAATGAAAAGAAAATTATACAAAAGAAAAAAAAGAGAGAGAGAGAGAGAGAGAGAGGTTCGGCAATTGTCGTGATAATCATAAAAATAATTTCTAACGAATGTACGAAATAATAATTTTCTATGAAATAATTTCTTTTTTTTTTTTTTTATTCGAGGAAAAAAAGCAAGTGAAAAAAAAAATATATAAAAATGTTTGACAGAAAGAGACGCAGGCTAAGTGGAATGAAGAGGAGGGGAGAATAGTGATGGTGGTGTTAACGATGATGGCGTAGAGAGAGAAAGAGAGAGAGAGAGAGAGAGAGAGAGAGAGGCGGGGGTGGTTGACAAGGGGGTTGGAAGAAAATATCCAAAGAGAGAGAAGTCTTTTTCATTCTCGTCGATGTGTTTCGACGGTAGCAAACATTACAGGGTGTTTAAAGATGGCGGCATTGTGTTTACCATATCGTGGGTAAGCACACACTCTCTCTCTCTCTCTCTCTCTCTCTCTCTCTTTCTCCCTTTCTCCCTCATGTTCTCTCTCTCTCTCTTTCTCTCTTTCTCTCTATCTCTTACATATATTTCCCTTCGTAGATATATACCTTCTTCTACCTGAGTCAAAAGCCTTGCTTGGTTTTCAAACACAAAGACGAATTCTATGTTCACATATATACATACACACATATATACATACATGTACAGATAGTTACACACACACACATACATTTATATACATTTATATATATATATATATATATATATATATATATATATGTACATGTATACATTTATGTTCTGAAGCTCGTCCTGGAAACGTATTTTGCTCCTTTCCACGATACTACTCTCTCTCTCTCTCTCTCTTGTATTCGTATTAGTGACGATACTCTCTCTCTTTCTCTCTGTCTCTCTCTCGTGTTCGTGTTAGCGATGATACTCTCTCTCTCTCTCTCTCTCTCTCTTTCTCTCTTTCTCTCTCTCTCTCTGTCTCTTTTTCTCTATCTATCTATCTCTCTCTTTCTTTCTGTCTGACTTGGTGCTGGTGGCTGCATCAGCTGTCGGCCTTGGTAGGGTGCAATTACCCCGGCAGGGCAACGACGAAGAAGAAGAAGAAGAAGAAGAAGAAGAAGACGATGATCGGAACAGAACGGAAAGAAAAGGATAGAGAATATATCGAGAGAGAGTATGAGAGAGAAAAAGAGAGAGAGAGGTTTACATCGTACTTCATACTTATTTCTTCCATCTCACTTCCGTAATTCGTATTTGATGTCTTACATGTAATATACTTACGCGCACATTTATGTACATGTCCGTAGATACATGGTAATGATTAATTAATATTATAAATAATTCATTGGGGAAAAATTGTCGGTCGAAAAATTTAGAATAGAATATTTATTTATATTTCTTTTTTTCTTTTTCTTCTTCTTCTTTTTCTTCTTCTTTTTCTTCTTCTTTTTTATATTTGCAATTCGTATTCATAATTTTACATATAATATAGACGAGATACAAATGATTATTTGATATATTATAATAATTCATTCGGTAATTATTATTTTCGAATTTGATATAGATAAAATATTATCATAAAATATTATTTACAGTATATGTATATATAAAGAGAGAGAGAGAAAAAAAAAAGAGAGATGACGTATAAATGATTATTAAATATTATATTAATTCAATGAAAAATTATATATAGAAGTAAAAATTTTCAATTTACATTTCTTTATATATTATCTTCCGTTGTATCAATTTATTAATTATAATAAAAATTTATAGACGAATGATTACATATTCCTATCCGATATAAAAATAAAAATAATAAATATTAATTAAAGAAAAAAAAGAAAAGAGAGAGAGAGAGCGAGAGAGAGAGAGAGAGAGAAGAATCAAAGAAAAAAAAAAAACCATGAAAGAAAAGAGGAGGAAAGAAATATGAAAAAGAAAAATTGACGACAAAAGTGCGATTGATCAAGAAATCGAAAGAAAAAGGCAAGAAAAAAAAGAAAAAAGGAAAAAAGAAAGAAAAAAAAAAAAAAAAAAAAAAGAAATACATATAATTTTGGAGAAGTCTTAACCTTGGCCAACGTCATGATGGGGGTCACGAAAGGGTCACCTGGGCTCACGTACACTCTAACACAATTTCTCGTCCATGTTAGGTACAGGGTTAAGGAACTCTCGTAGGCGAAGGAAGAGGACAGATATATGCGTGAGTGCGTGGAACAGACAGAGAGGAAAAGAGAGAAAGAGAGAGACAGTGTGTCTGAGAGAGTCCAAGGTATATATATATATATAGAGAGAGAGAGAGAGAGAGAGAGAAAGAGAGAAGGCTTAGGCCAGGTCCATGCCGATAAAATCAGGAATGATATCCTCGACGGGTAGCCTCCTCACGTGTGTATAACTCGCTTTCGAGTTGCTTTTGCGACCACTCTAAACACGCGAGGATCATCGTCCTCCCCTTATGTGTACTAGTATGTGTATACACTGTTTATATATATATATATATATAATATGTGTGTGAATGCGTGTATGCGTGTATGCGTGTATGCGTGTATGCGTGTATTTGTGAATGCATGTATTTATGTGAATGAGTGTGCATATTTGTACTTTCGTATTTTTATATTTTCGTATTTGTGTACGACTAATTGACGTATAACACGAGTAACACATCTTTTGATATTTAACTTCAAAAATTGTCGTCATCATTTAAAAATCATTATTGAAATGGATTAGGGATGATCGATAGATTGCGTTGTTACATTGGAAATGTTTCAAGAAGTCTTTTTTTTTTTTTTTTTTTTTGTTCTGTTTTCTTTTTCTTTTTTTTTTTTTTTTTTTTTTTTTGTAATTTATTCATTAATTTTTTTTGGTTTAATGAGCGATGAGAAAAGAAGGAACGACATTTTTTTCTTCCTTTTCTTTTTTCTCCCTCTCTCTCTCTCTCTCTCTCTCACTTTTTTTTTCTCTTTTTTTATTCATACTTCGATTACGTCATTGATCACGTTCGTTCGCAGTATCCTTTTTTCTTCCTCCCCTCCCCCTCCTCGTTCTATTGGTTTTTCCTTTTTTCTTTTCCTCTTTTTCTTTTTTTTTCTTTTTCTTTTTTTTCTTTTTTTCTTCCTTGCATTATTACGACGAGACCTGTATTTTTTCTCTGTTATTTGTATTTTGTTTACATTGTTGTTGTTTTTTTTTTTTATTATTATTATTATTTTGCATTTTCCTTCTTTAATTTTTATTCCTTCAGAGTTTCAAGGCCACGTTTATACGAAATATTTGGAAATGAAAATTCTTTTCTTTTCTTTTCTTTTCTTTTTTTTTTTTTTTTTCGTTACTTGTTTCCCCCTCCACCAACCCTGCTCCGACTTCTCACTGGTCTCGCATGTTTCTTCGACGTTGTCTTTTTTTTTTTTTTTTTTTTTTTTTTTTTGAAGAAAAGAAAAGAAAAAAAAAGGGAACTTCTTTACGTTTAAACATCTCGCAAACCTTTTGTCAAATGAAAAATTATATTAATTAAAAATATTAATTACATCTTCGATCTCGATCACAAACCATCGATCGTTCCTCGTTTATTCAAATCAATTCAAATAAATATATTATTCGAATATTCCTTTACGTACAATTCTAATCTCAATTAACAAATATCAGAAAAATTAATCGATCGCTTAATTGATCCCTTACGTAATTTTCATCATATCGTTATCTAAACGACGATAATTCTTTTTCATTTCATGTTTTTCTTTTTTTTTCTTTTTTTTTTCTTTCTTTTTCTTTTACGCAAATAAAATGTCGAAGTGATACAAAGTAAAAAAGGAAGAAGCAAAAAGGAGAAAAAAAAAAGAAAATAAAAAAGAAGAAGAAGAAGGAGGATGAAAGAAAAAGATCTAATCGTACGTCGATTTCGATCGATGATACCTAATCAACGTATGCGTGTGTGAGTATTCGTATGTGTAATTAATGAAGAGAGAGAGAGAGAGAGAGAGAGAGAGAGAGAGAGAGAGAGAGAAGGGTAGACACGCGTTAATGAAGAAACACGCTGCGTTACGCGTAATTAGTAATTACGCCTACCAGTGAGACTCGTTCAGTGTCATTTTCTCTCTCTCTCCCTCTCTCTCTCTCTCTCTCTTTGGCTCTTGGGTTTATTCTCTATCTCTGTCTCTTTCTCTCTCTCTCTTTCTATCTATCTGTATCTCTGTTCATTGCTCTTAACAAACTGGTTGTTGCGCTCCGACCATTCCGCAAGAACGTAAGAGTCGATAATTACGAGATTTCATTTAAAGTTTCTTTCATTGAAGAGAAAGCGAATACTATAATGACGTATGAAATGTTTTCGGTGATCTCTTTCTTTCTTTCTTTCTTTCTTTCTTTCTTTCTGTTTTTTTTTTTTTCTTTTTTTCATCGATAAAAATTTTCCATCACGATTGGAAAATAGAATTTTTTCAATCGAAATTTTTATCCCCTGAAAAATCAATACATACGTAAAATTTTATTATTGCATTGTTTGATTTTTTTTCTGAATTTAATTAATTCGAATTATTATAATCGATGGATTTGTTTTTTTTTTTTTTAATTTTTCTAATTAAACTTCGTCGTAGTCTGATGATTGTTCATATAAAAATGTAACGTAATTCAATTAATGATCCAATTAGAAAATTACGATGACATTAACAATAATAATAATAAATTCAATAAATCGGATACATACACACACAAACACACGTATACACACATACACACATGTATGTATGTATTTAAAAGATCGTATATCGTTATCAATCGTCATTCAATACATATATATCAAATCGAATTGTTATATCAAAATTATATCACGTTAAATTTAGATCATTTCTAATGGACGAAAAGTAAATCTGACAATATCGAAAATTACTTTGATCGTATATAAACACAGTTATATATATCTAATTAATTTGACATTCATGGTCTCGACGATATTTTAATACATTCAATGATGAGTTAATCGTCGATAACGATCGTACTCGATTACGTGAGTTAACTCTTTAAAGAAAATTCTCACATGGTATTAATAAAACAGATGGACGAGTAATTATTCTATTTTATTGATTAATCCAAAAGAATATAATGATAATGATAATGACGATGACGAATTATAATGATAATGATCACGATCATGATTACGATGACAAATGTTATATCTTCTAATACTTTCTATTCTATTAATAAAATTCGTTAAATATACTCTCTCTCTCTCTCTCTCTCACGCATACGTTCAAGGTATTTAGGATATACAGGAAATGATCAACAAAAGATATTTATATATATATATATATAAACAATACATAAACTGTATATATAAACTGACGTAATAGAAACGACCTTCTTGTGTGAAATATTCTTCTCCAGTTTTACGATAATTTTCTAATAGGACAGATCGTATTATAGGAAAACTTACGAAAAAGTATTAAAATATATTAAATATATCGGATAGATTTTTTTTTTACAGTGTAAGATAATAATTCGTGTACGTGAATACGTTTATTACATTTAAATCTCGTTTTAATTATTTTATTTGAATTTATTATTAAAATATTGATCGTCTGTCTGTCTCTCTCTTTCTCTCGGTCTTTGGATCACTCTCTCTTTCTCATACACATAGGTACACGTCGAAGTGTTTGAAAGATGGGAAAGATATTAAAAAGAAAAAGGAAAGGTATTACAAACAATATATATATATATATATAATGTTAAATATAAGTCGACGGATAATATGTCGACAATTTGTTTATCTTTCACTATGTCTTTCACGTATACGAGAATAATGTTCTATCGTAATAAACAATATAGGTCGTACGAAGGTGTATATAAGATTATATTATACCAGCTTCAGTATAAGACGAGACGTCGAACGGAGCTGACTGTTAAATTATCTTTAGCTCTACGATTAATTATTTATTAATACGTTTAATTTAATGTATATATATATATATATATTATATTATTTAAATAGAAATATTTTTTTCGTTATACATGCAATATATTATCGCGTAGATACATAATGGCGTAAAAACATAAATATTAATGATTTATTAAAAACGACGTTTAATTGATCGATCGATCCATATCTATGAAATATTTTTTCCTTTTCGTTTGATAAATAATTTCTAATACGATAGATCGCATTATAGATCCTGTAGAAGAGCGTTACAATAGAAGAGATATTATCCGAAGAAATTCTGAATTGTTTTATATCATTTATATCTTTTCGATTATACATTAATCCTTTTTTTCTGTCTCTATCTCTCTCTCTCTTTCTCTGTCTCTGTCTCTATCTGTCTAATCTAATCTAATATATTATTTAAACAGGAACGAAATATTCATCCATCTTTGTCGCACTTTCTCGTATATTAAATTATTGGATAGATACAAATTATATAAACAATGTATAAATCGAACGTCGAAGGTCAACCTTGACCTACTTGAATATTTTTCTCACGTACGTCAAGCAAATTTACTAATAGGATATAAACAGTGTTATATTAATAATATAGGATAATAATATAGGTAAATATATATATATATATATATATATATATATATATGTATAACAATAGAAATAGAAGGGGAAAAAATTCGAAGGTGATTAATGTAAGTGATTTATTTTTTTTCTCTCTCTCTCTCTCTCTCTCTCTCTCTCTCTCTAAATTAATTCACTTAAATACGTATTTATTAATTTGATTTATTATTGAAAAAAAAAAAAAAAGAAATTATTCATAAGTCTTATATTTATTACGATTTATA
>NC_062212.1:600201-605201 GCF_912470025.1 Vespa velutina
TTTACATTACTATCGTATCATTTCCCGTTTAAAAATCATATGCGGAATATGAATAACTCGAACAGGAAACAAAATTCTCCACCAATAGAAAGAGAAAGAAATATATATATATATATATATGTTTATATATATACAGATAGATAGAAGTTACTATGACTCATACGAACGTATGCATATATGTATATATGTATGTAGTTGGGTCATCGCGAAATGATACGAGACTATCATGTAATACATATATATATATATATATATATATATATATATATATATGCATGAATATATGTATGTATGTGTGTATTTATGCACCGTAGAAGCTTATCTAAACTTTTCCAACATTCTCTTGGTGTTCCATTAAGAAAGGTCGATTGGTCGCGACAGAAAAGAAAGGAATAAAAAAAAAAGGAAAAAAGAAAAAAAAAGAAGAAGATGAAGAAAGAAAGAAAAAAAGAAAGAAAATTACTGATAAGTTATAAACAAAGTTTTATAGTAATTACTTTAGCAATTATATGTCTAATCCAATTACTTCTCTCTCTCTCTCTCTCTCTCTCTCTCTCTCTCTCTCTCTCTCTTTCTCAATTTTAATTTATATCTTTTTTTTAATTTATTTACGTACATATATATATATATATATATGCACGTAACAATGTATGCGATTTAAATCGATTTAATTCTAAGATTAGAAATCATTTCGATAGATAGATAGATAGATAGATAGATAAATAGAGAAAGATATGAAAAGAAAGAAAGAAAACCCAAAAAAAAGAAAAAAGAAAAATAAGAAAAAATAAATAAATAAATAAACAAATGTGTGTATGTGTGTGTGTGTGTGTGTATGAGTAAAAGATTGAAAACGTAATCGACCATGTGGAACAAGAATTTTCTCTCTTTCTTAATACATATATATAGAAAGAGAAAGAGAAGGAGAGAGAGAAAGAGGGAAAGAAAGAGAAAGAGAGAGAGTTGGAATGACTGCATCATGTCTCGCGGTATGCTGCTGCTGTTGCTGCTGCTGCTGCTGCTGCTGCTGCTGCTGGTTTGCACTAGAAGCTGAACATTGAGCTCTACAGTTGTTGAGTTCTACTATCGGCAGCCGTTACGTAATCTTACGGATAGAGAGCTTACCTACGGTTTTATATGGGCCAGGGACAAGCTCGTTTCACATTGTGCCTACTAGTCAACTTCGTTTTATATATATATATATATATATATATATATCCGTATAAGACCGACAATATTATCACGTTCTTCTTCTCTTTCTTTCATTCTTTACTCCATTTTAATTTTTTCTCCTTTTATTTTCTTTTTTTCTTTTTTTTTTTTTGATTTATTCGTCGTATCAATAGACAGAAGGGAAATTAGTTACTAGCGCGTAAATTATTGAGAAAAAATTTACTTGTTCTCTCGTCCTTTTTTCCTTTTTCTTTTCTCTCTTTCTTTTTTTTCTTTTTTTTTTTTTTTTCGAAATTTATAAAAAGTTACTAGAATCACGGAGTGTTCATTAGAAATTTCTATCGCGTTTTATTAGGAATCTTTAAACCGAATCGATTTCATTTTCATTGATATATTAATTTTCATCGATCGTGTGATAATCAATGCGAGAGGAATTAATATAATATATATAATAATCGTTGGATTTGTTTAGATTTAATGAGAGAGAGAAAAAAAGAAAAACAAAAGGAGGAAAGAATTTCTTCCGTAATAATGACGCAAGTTAATAATAATTATGCGAATTGTTAGATCACATTTAGTTCGCACTGAAAAAAGAAAATAATATGTATATATATATATATATTTTTTTTTGTTTTTATTTATTGAGAAGTAAAGTCCGAATAAAGAAAGATAATAAACTTGACATAATCGATATCATGTTTCGACACCGAGAATGCATCGAGACGATGACGAAAACAACAAGAACAACAAGAACAACAAGAACAACAAGAACAACAAGTGGTCGATATTTAAATTTTGATAGTAAATAGTTAACGGGTTAATTAAATCGAGTTAATAGCAGAAGTTTGATATCGAGGCCGATAGACCGAAATTACGTCAGAATATATTACAAGTACTCCCTCTCTCTCTCTCTCTCTCTTTCTCTCTCTCTCTATGTACGAGAATAACATCTATGTGTATGTATGTATATATGTGTATTTACGCGCGCGCATGTATATACGTAGAGATGAGAAGAACGGAGATGTTGATACGGAAAGAGACAGAGAGAGAGAGAGAGAGAAAGAGGGAGAGTGTATGTACGTATATGTGTATGTGTGTGAGAGAGAGAGAGAGAGAGAGAGAGAAAGGGAGAGGGAGAGGGAGAGGGAGAGAGTAAATGCGAGGGTGTGCAGTTGCAGTTGCTGACCTGGGTTAACGGCCTGCCACGAGACACAATGCAACATTGTTTCATCCGGCGAAGTGTGTTCCGCCGTCGTGGCTTTACGTTTATTGCACTCTCCCTCCCGTTCACTTGGTGAAACAGGTCCCTCTCTCTTTCTCCCTCTCCCTCTCTTCAGTCCAGATTTCAGTTGGTTCTATCTCTTTCTTTTTCTTTCTTTCGTTCGTTCGTTCTTTTTCTTTCTTTCTTTCTTTCTTTCTTTCTTTCTTTCTTTCGTTTATCTCTTTTTCGTTGGCATGTGCACAGCGTCGAATCCCTTGTTTAAACAGGTTTTCGCGCCGCTGTCGTCGACAACGTAAGAAGAAATAAGGATTTTCGGGGCAAAAGGGGGTGGGATCGGGTAACTGAAATGGGATGGTGGGCTAGTAAAGGTGGGCTATAAAAGGTGGGCCAGAGTAGGTAAAGGTAGGCCAGAGTAGGTAAAGGTAGGCCAGAGTAGGTAAAGGTAGGCCAGAGTAGGTAAAGGTAGGCCAGAGTAGGTAAAGGTGGGCCAGAGTAGGTAAAGGTGGGCCAAAGTAGGTAAAGGTGCGCCAGAGTAGGTAAAGGTGGGCCAGAGTAGGTAAAGGTGGGCTAAGATGGGGCAATGTTGGGGCATAGATGAATTTTAACGGGATGCAGGTGAGGTACAAGGTACAACCACGTGTATACGTTCTTCAATCTTCTTCCTCTTCTTTCTGTTTATATTTTTCTTCTTCTTTTTTTTTTTTCCTCGTCATTTTTTCCGTCGCTGCGAACTTAGTTCCTTTTTGTTTCATTTCATTTTCTTTATTTCTTCATAATCATTTCGTTATTACCAATTTGATTCTTCAATAATTCTTCCTTTGGTATCTCCGTTAAAATCACAATCTTTCCCTATCGTTTTTTTCTTCAATCGTCTAAATAAATTCTTTTCCTTATAATAATTCAAAAAAATTTTCAATCGAACGATCTTCTATTTATTTTATTATTTTCTCTCTTCGTTTGGCTTTTTTGTTTTTTTCGCAGATCAATTATTTGGATACATTTACATGTGTACATATATATATATATATATACATATTTTGTGTTGTCTCTTTTCAACTAACGCGTTCGAACTTCCTTCTCGTTCGGGGAAAGGGGGAAAGATTTTCTTTCTCTTTCTCTTTCTCTTTCTTGTTTTCTCAAACCATCTGCGGAAGGATTCACGAAGAAGTATAGTGGTAGAAAAATCAGAGCAGGTTGCACCGGTATCCTTATTCGCGAATGCTATCTCTCTCTTTCTCTCTCTCCCTTTCCTCATCTCTTTCTCCCTTTCTCTCTCTCTCTCTCTCTCTTTCTTTCTCGTCGAAGCGTCGTCGTCCTGGTAAAACGAGTTTTAAAGTGCCGGTTTTATTGTCGAGCTTACATACCGACAGCTCTCCTTAAACGGCTGAACGAACCCGAACGAACGATCACGAAGGAACGATCCTGACCGTAGTAGATCCTTTAAGATTCTTACTTCGATCGTCATCGTTATCGTCATCATCATTGTCATTATCAACGAAGCATTTATTTTCAACAACAACAACAACAACAACAGCAGCAATAACAACAACAAACAAAAAGTAGGGTATAAAAATATCGTGCATTCCTATATTCATTGAATTTCGATCTTAAAGAAAGTGAGATTTGTCTGTATCTGTATGTGTGTGTGTGTGTGTATGTGTTTGCGTGAGAGAGTGAGTCAACGCCCACGATACACAACCCACACTACAGAGATTAACCTCCCATCGTTTGAATGAGAAAGACAAGGATAGGTGGATAGATACATAGAGAGAAAGAGAGAGAAAGAGAGAGAGAGAAAGAGAGAGAGAGAGAGACAATGGATCTTAAACTTATGCATTGGGATTGTTGCACTGTGTTACGACTATAAGCAGACTATCCCGCACGTTTCTTAAGGTGTTAACGTAAGAGATACACGTGTGCCTCATTCTATATACCGGGTGTCTCGAAAGAAAGAGATGATTATCTTTATTTCTTTTTCTTTTTCTTTATCTCTTTCCCATTTCACCTTCTTTACGATTTCATTGTATATCATGAAGAATACTTTTTTTTTTTTTCTTAGAACTTTTCGACGAGCGTAAAAGCATTTTTCTTGTATGTATATACCGGGTGTCTTTCTTTCTCTCTCTCTCAAAGAAAAAAGAAAAGAATTTAAAAAATAGAAGAAAGTAGATACTTTTCTTCCAATCTTTCTTTCCTTTCTTGTTTGAATTTCGTAGAAAAGAAAAAAAAAAAAAAAGAGAGAAAAAGAAAGAAAGGAAGAATGAAAATTCAAACGAAACTTTAACAAAGAATTTTTCTCCGATGACAAATTGAATGAATAATAAATAATATTACGTTAATTACGTGAATCGTTCGTAATTGTATTTCATCATTGATATATTTGTCATTGATTTAATTGTTAGTATAAAAAAAAAGAGAAAGGAAAAAAAGAGAGAGAGAAAGCATCAGGCCCCAGCCCCCTTTTCTCTCTCTCTCTCTCTCTCCCTCCTTTCATTTATTTCTCTTTTCCTTTTTGCGGAATATAGAAGAGGTAAGGTCGAAGGTGCATCGACTTTAGTCGTGAGACGACATCGACTTAATCGAATGCAAATACGTGCAGTAAGTT
>NC_062212.1:610201-612701 GCF_912470025.1 Vespa velutina
GAGGGTTGACTATTATTCACCAAAAAGGGCCTCCTAAACCCGTAGACCTTCTCTTGTGAATTCACTTCTGCCTGGTTGAATCCAAATAATGAACGAATTGTAAACTCGGACAGTTTGCACGTGTCGTTACGAAAAAGTTACTACCCTTGGTTTGCTCTTACTATAATGATAATAATAATAATAATAATAATAATAATAATAATAATAATAATTAATATTATTATTTTTATTATTATTGTTATTATTATTGTCGTTGTTATCAACAACATTTTTTTTTCCTTGATAAAATTTTTTTCCTTTCCCCTCCTCCTCCCTCGACCCACCACCGCCATTGCATACACCATAGCATATTTTATCATGCAAACAAGAAAAACTAAGAAACATATAATAATAATTAATAATAATTAATTATTAATAATTAATAACAATTAATAATAATAATAATGATAATGACGATGATTGAAGTAATAATAATAATAATAATAATAATAATAATAATAAAAAGAAAAAGAGGAAGAAGAAGAAGATAGGAAATCTATATATGAAGAAAAAATAAACCAAACAAAAAAAAAGAGCAGAAACATCGTGTAGGAAGAAGAAGAGGGTGGGGGAGTAGGACGAGGAGGAGGAGGAGAAGGAGGAGGGGAGGGAGGAGAGCAAAAAAAAAAAAGGAAGAAAAAAGGAAAAAGAAAAAAGAAGTATGCGCGCGAGTAGGTTCGGAACGGAAGTTGAGCGGTGTACGCCGGAAACGCCCTTTCGTTACGTCAACGTGGAACGACGAGCGCGTCTGCATCGACGCGAGCTCGTTACGCTTCCACACGTGCGTTAGTGTGCTACTATGTGTGTAAGTGTACGTATGTAAGTGTATGGGAGTGTAAGTGTAAGTGTAAGTGTATGTGTGTATACTCACACGTATTCTCTCTTTCTATCTTTCTCCCTCTCTCCCTCTCTCTCTCTCTCTCTCTCTCACACACAAACACACACACACACACACACAAACTCTTCCCCTTCTATATATCCGACAGTCAGAGAGTGGACTCGCTACGATCTGTGGTACTAATACGAAACGGTGCCTCATCCCGGAGGCTATCGTGCGTTGCCACGGATTATACCGGGTGTGTATTTAAAAAAAAAAAAAAAAGAAATTATATATATATATATGTATATATATGTATGTATGTACGTATGTATATATGTATGAATGTATGTATATATATTTTCCATGTTTTTCATTTTTTTTTGACTTCTATTCTAATTTTTGTTTTTCTTTTTCGTTCATTTTTTTTTCCTTTATGAATCAATTGAAAGAGTAAATAAATAAAAAGAAAGTTTTATAATGTAAAAAAAATTCGTCTGCAGTTTCAATATCTTCAAAATCGTCAATGCACTTTTTCTCTCTCTCTCTCTCTCTCTCTCTCTCTCTCTTTTGATTTAAATTTATGATCCATGATTCACAAGGATTTTTCTTTTTCATTTACATTGTATTATTTTTACAACTTTTTGTACATATCTTTCGAACACGCGTGCCCATTTTCAATTTAGGAAAAGATTAATTAATTAATTAATTTAATTAGTATATCAAGCGATCGTTTAATCGATTTGTAATATTTAAAATAATATATTAATATGAATTACATTCATATACGTATATACACATATATATACACATATACGTACTTACATACTTATTCATACCATGCATATTTCATATACAATGTATAACCACGAATATTTCATATACAATGTATAACCACGAATATTTCATATACAATGCATAACCACGAATATTTCATATACAATGCATAACCACGAATATTTCATATACATTTTATAACCACGAATATTTCATATACAATACATAACCACCTATATTTCATATGCAATGCATAACCACGAATATTTCATATACAATATATAACCACGTACATTTCATATACAATGCATAACCATGTATATTTCATATACAATATATAACCACGAATATTTCCTATACAGTGTATAACCACGAATATTTCATATACAATGTATAACCACGAATATTTCATATACAATGCATAACCACGAATATTTCATATATAATGCATAACCACGAATATTTCATATACAATATATAACCACGAATATTTCATATATAATGCATAACCACATATATTTCATATGCAATGTATAACCACGAATATTTCATATACAATACATAACCACGAATATT
Source organism: Vespa velutina (assembly GCF_912470025.1). Classification (NCBI taxonomy): domain Eukaryota; kingdom Metazoa; phylum Arthropoda; class Insecta; order Hymenoptera; family Vespidae; genus Vespa; species Vespa velutina. The sequence goes on from NC_062212.1 coordinate 612,411, forward strand.
TCATATACAATACATAACCACGTATATTTCATATGCAATGTATTATATAAATATAACCACGAATATTTCATATACAATGCATAACCACATATATTTCATGTGCAATACATACATACATATATATATATATATATATATATATATATATATATATATAAAATATTTTCGAATCTTCGAACTTTGTATTAGTCTCAGGAAATGTTCATCATTATTAAGAAAGTTCCTGTTGCTGAGAAACGCTACAGAGCAGCCTCTTCATTTTACACGTAGGACTAGTAAAGAGAGAAAGAG
>NC_062212.1:617701-622701 GCF_912470025.1 Vespa velutina
TTTTTTTTTTTTTTTTTTTTTTTAACGCACTCGTTTTCACAGTAATTTCTTGTTATTGTTGTTGTTGTAATTGTTGTTTATCGATAAATAAATTTTTTTTCGAATGACTAATAATCAATCGAGAAAATTTATCGTAAAGTTTTCAATATTAGGATAATAATTCAATGGACTCGATTTAATAAACGTTTAGAATTATTTATTTATTTTTATGATCATATATGTATATTAATTTTTTTTTTTTTATTTTTAATACCGATTCAATTTTGAAAAAAAAAAAAAAAAAGAGAGATTGAAAAAACGAGGAATTATGGTCGAAAAAGTCGATAAAAAGTCTCGAATAAACTTTACCGTTTAAACTTTTATTCTTTCTTTCTTTCTTTCTTTTTTTTTTTTTTTTTTTTTTTTTTTTTTTTCTTTCATCTTTTATAAGGATAATTGTAAATCTTTCGTGGTACTTTTTTTTTTTTTTCGGAAAAAGAAACAAAAAACAAAACAAAAAAAAAAAGTTACAAACCCAATACTACGTAACATTTACAATTCCTCGGTAAAACGAAATTTCGCATTATATCGGTCAATCGGATTTCTGATTTCCTTAGGGATCCCAAGGAAATAACTATAGTTGTCCTTTCGTCGACCTTTTTTTCTTCTTTTTTTTTTTTCTCTTTTTTTTTTTTCGTTGCCATCCCTAATTTTTCTTTTTTATTTTTCTTCTACCCCCACACCCTCCACCCACAACACCTTCTTAACTTTCTCTTCCTTCTTTCTTTCTTTCTTTCTTTCTTTCTTTCTTCCATTCTTTAATTCAACTTTAGATATTTCTCTTGCGGAAGTTTTAATACTCCTTTTATAAATCCCTAAGGTACCTTCGAAGGACAAAGTGTGTAATCCCATATTTCAGATATCTAATAGCTATTGCTCCGCTTTAAACGGAGGATTTATCCTGTATTCCAATCTCATCTGTTTATTTATTTATTTATTTATTTATTTCTCTTTTACGACTGAATTCCATCGTTACATTGTTCTTTTTGTTTTTTTTTTTTTTTTTTTTTTTCTTAATTGTCACGCATGATTTTTATTAGAAAATATCGTACTACGGGAATTTCTAAGAGGTGAGGTGAGGTGGGTGGTGGGATGGGTGGAAAGAAGATAAAAAAAGAAAAGAATAGAAATATTTTTGAAAATAGTCGAAGGACATTATAGTTCGATCGTATTTCAAAAATTCATGCCTAATGAATTTCATTTGGAAGGATTTTGAAAAAAGAAAAATGATTATAAAAAAGATATCTACAAAGAAACGAAGTAATAATAATAAAAATTATTTAAAGGAAAAAAAAAAGTAATAATAATAATAATAATAATAATAATAATAATAATTTTACCAGATGTTACTAGGGAATATTTTTGTCTTTTTTTCTTCATATTTGAAATTTTTTTTGTAAAAATTGGATTGATTTTCTCGTGGGAGGTGAAAGAACTTTTTTTTTCTCTTTTCTTTCTTCTTCTTTTTTCTTTTTTTTTTCCACAACAACGAACTGATACTACGTCCCTCTCTCTCTCTCTCTCTCTCTCTTTCTCTCTCTCTAACGGTACGTTAGAATCATTATAGAAAATGTGTTTGTCAGTGTATAGAAAACTAGAGAGAGAGAGAGAGAGAGAGAGAGAGAGAGAGAGAAGAAAAGCTTTGGCTTTGGTCAAGTCGAATTTATGAGTGAGTCGAAAGATGATAAATGAGAAAGTGAGAAAGAGATGGATAGATATAGAGAAAGAGAAAGAGAAAGAGAGAAAGAGAGAGAGAGAGAGAGAGAGAGAGAGAATACCTGTTCTCCTACGCTGTATATATATCTGTCTCTCTCTCTCTCTCTCTCTCTCTCTCTCTCTCTCTCTCTCTCTCTCTCTCTCTCTCTCTCTATCTCTGTCTTTCACTCCTGTGTAATAAACCATCGAAGGAGGAGTTGCTATTGTACACCAAGCCAAGGATAGTCCGTTATGACAGTTCCGTGAAAGTAACAGTAGTTTGCAGGCTCTCTCGTGTAAACGAGTACCCTCTCAACCTTATCCTTAAGACAGGTACAACCATAAAATTATAAATCCTTTATGATCCCTATCTTGACTTTTAATCTCTCTCTCTCTCTCTCTCTCTCTCTCTCTCTCTCTCTTTCTCTCTCTTTCCTCTCTTTGTCTTTGTCTCTCACCGTTATTATCCCCGAATGTCATTTTCCTAAGAATATTTCCTTGTTTGACTTTTTTTTTTCTTCTTCTTCTTCTTCTTTTATCAAGGGTGGGTAGGAAATTTTTAAGGGTGTGCATTGGGTGGGCCAGAGAAATAATCACGTTAAAGGATAACGTTTAAAGTATATATTGAAAATACTCTTCTCTGGTATAATCTTGCAAGATTATTGAAAGGTGGGCCAATGGTGGGCCATTGGTGGGTCATTGGTGGGCCATCAGAGTATTATCGAAGAAGAAACGTCATTTAATATTGATATTGGAGGGATGTATTTTTTGTTTTCTTGATAATCAATTCTTAAATATAATATCTTTTTTCTATTATTATTATTATTACTATTATTACTATTATTATTATTATTATTATTACTATTGCTGTTGTTGTTGTTGTTAGAAGAAAAAAAATGTTCAGCCATCAACGAAGAAAACCTTGACCCTTCTCTCAGCTTCTCCTTTTCCATCACCTCCTTTTCTACTTCTTCTACTACTTCTACTTGTTTTTCTTCTTCTACTTATTCTACTTCTTCTACTTCTTCTACTTCTCAAGTAACACCTTTACATACACGGCTAAAGGAACCCCTGAGATTCGAAAGTTGATACTTTTTAGAACTCGTAGCTTTTTGTGTGATGAAAAACGAAGGTGAAGATATGTAAACCGATATATATATATATATATATATATATATGTTTGTATGTATGTATTTATGTATGTATGTATATATATATAAATGGTTTTCGATAATACTAAACTAATTCTATAATTAATTCCATAAAGTTATATTAAAATTTTATATTCATATACGTATATAAATACATAAACAATCTTATATATATATATATATATCTATGTATGCTTCTACATGTGTATGTTTCTAATGAAAGTGAGATTGCTCTGGATCACTTTATCTGAAATATATATGTTAGAGAAAGAGAGAAAGAGAGACAGAGAGAATGATAGAGAGAGAAAGTAAGACGAATTGTATGCATCCATACATATTTATATATATATATATACATGTATATATATATATATATGTACATATATGTATATGAATATTGCTCGGTATTGCTGATGATGCAATCGAGAATTATAGAAGAACTTTCTTGACTAGTCTTATTCTAAATATTCTCAAGATGAATCCAGAGACTAAGGAAGAATTATTTTCAACGATAAATGAGATTAAGTATGTCAAGGATATATCAATACATATGTACGTACATACTTACATATATACATGTATACGTGAATACATAGACGGACACTTATTTATTGTCCTTCTCTTCAGATTTACATTAATAATCTCTTTCTCTCTCTCTCTCCCTTTTTTTTTTCTTTGTTGAATATCTTTTTAAATAAATTCCCTTAAATTGAGAACATTCCAAGGATAATATCCTTGAAAGTTTTAACTGCAGAACCCATAGAAAAGATTAAATTTTTATGGTGTAAGTGATATCATCCCAAATGACCATTAACTTCTTCTATACTCTATGCTGTAGGAGGAAGTATATATATATTTGTCAAGAGGGCAGTAAAGAAAAAAAAAAAAAAAAAAAAGAAAAAGAAAAAAGAAATAAAAAAAACAAAAGGAAGAAACCAAAAAAAAAAAAATACCTGTCAATCGTACGTACCAAGTATGGGGGTTAAAGTCTAAGGATTAAGTTTCTCATTGTACCGTTATACGGGGTGTCCCTTGAAAGTATCCGTCCATTCGAACAAAATGGGCAAAGGAATTTGAACCATTTGAACGATGGAACCAAAAAAAAGAGGAAAAAAAGTAGACGAACAAGAAATTGGTCGAAAAGAAAATGAAAAAAAAAAAAAAAAGAAAAGAAAAATAGAAATTTCAATGTCGAGGAATAATTTTTATTTCACGTTAAGTTTTGAATATTTCAAAATCAAAGAATTATTTTCATTGAGTTTGGAGATTGACTGTGAATTCGACGAAAAAAAAAAAAAATGGGCTGAGGATCCAAAGTAAAGAAAAAATAAATAAATAAATGAATGAATAAAAATAACAGAAACGTAAAAATAAACAAATGAAAAATCCTAATTGGGAAATACGTGATCAATGATGATGAGTGCGGAAGTAGTATAGTATGGAAATTATTGGATACGTTTTTCGAGAAAATAAATATGCTCACTTCGGACACACCCCGTACATACATACATACATACATATACATACATACATATATATATATATAGATAAGTTTTCCTCCCTTTCAGATCGCCTTAGGGCGTCGTGTATACGAAGGGAAACGATCGTTTTGTTCGAAAATAAATTGTATTATACATTTTTTTCTCCCTCCCTAGTCTTTTTTTTTCTTTCTTTTTTGTTTATTTTATTTTATTTATTTTTTTTTTTTTTTTGATCCAATACGGGCTCGTTAATTTTCTTTTCTCTCTCTTTTTTCTTTTTATTTTTTATATACTTTTTGCACGATGTCTCATTTTTTTTTCTTCTTCTTTTTTTTCTTTTTTATTTTTTTTTTTCATTGTATATTACCTATCTCACATTTTTCCCTTTCATATTAGTATTTGAATAGCTTAATGTCCTTTAACAGATCAATTTAGAGTAATCGTAAATTGATAAGAGAAAGAGTAGCACTTAATTTTCAAAAGATAATCTGACTGAAATAAGACAATTATATATATATATATATATATATATATGTATGTATGTATGTATGTATAGGTAAATATAGATAAATGGATGGAACGGATGATATAGTGGTTCGGTTTCACTCAAGCAGACATAATTAATTGCCATCTC
>NC_062212.1:627701-647701 GCF_912470025.1 Vespa velutina
TAGACAAATTGAAACACTGTAGTATTACATTTTCTATCTCTCTCTCTTTTGCTCTCATTCTTTCTAACAGATCGAAAAGAAATTTTGCAAATGGTATTACATTCCGCGTAGCTTTTTTTTATCTTTTCTTTCTTTTTCTTTTTTTTTTTTTTTTTTTTTTTACAATAATTTAAGAATCGATGAAAACCATAAGTTACATCGCTTACTTGTATTTTAATACACCGATTTAAAAACTGCGTTGCTTTACGTGTTTTATCTTTCTCTCAATGTTTCTCACACACACACACACACACACACACACACACACACACACACACACACACACACACACACACATACACACAAAAGTAATAGTATTACATTCCGCATAGTATTATTTCGCAATATTAAAAAAAAAAAAGAAAGAAAAAAAAAGAAAATCGATGAAAACCATAAGTTACGTTCCACTGTATTTTAATACACCACTTTAAACGCTGTATTATTGCATTTGTCATTTCTTTCTTCTTTCTGTTTTTTCTTTTTTTCTTTTCTCGCGCATTAAAAAAAAAAAAAAAAAGAAAGTAATTTTCACGAATGGTTTCACATTCCTCATGGTGTGTCGTCAATCGAAAATCGTTTCTCTTTGTTCCTTTTCAAAAATGCAATTGAAAATAAAAAAGAAACCGTAAGAGCATTGATAAATAAGTATGGGAAAAGTATGGATAAAGGGAGATATAAAGACAGAGAGAGATAGAGAGAAAAAGAGAGAGAGAGAGAGAGAGAGAGAGAGACAGAGAGAGAGAGAGAGAAAGAGGAAGAGGAAGAGGAAGGAAGGCTAGGATGAGAGATCTGGGAGGAGAGAAAATACATGGATTGGTTTGGTGGGGATGAAAAAGGGCGTGGGGATGAGAAAGACACAGTGGGCAATGGCGGGGAAGGTGGAAGAGGGAAATTGGTAGAGTGAGTGCAACAATAGAGAGGATCGTACAAGCCGGAGAGTAGTGTACCATAAAGAGAGAAGGAGATATGGGGAATGTGTAAGAGGGAAAGAGATAGAAATGGGGAATGAGGGTGTTACGCGTCTGTATATGTATGTATATATCTATGCATTTATGTATGTGTGTATGTGTGTGTGTGTGTGTAACTAAGAAAGAGTATGTGAGCGAGTGTATTGAAGAGAGTAAAGTGTACTCTAGCTGTAATAGTGAGGGAGGAAAGAGGTAGATCGAACACGGATAGAGAGAAAGAAAGAGAGAGAAAGAGAGTGAGTGAGATGGGTTAGCGTGTGTTAGTGAAAGAGGAAAGAGAGAGGGCGTGAGAGAAGAGAGAGAAAAAGAGAGAGAGAGAGAGAGAGAGGGTCTCGTAGCTTCGGTGCATCTCCGTATAGAGGAGCCACCTGCAAGGTTGGAACAATTTTTCTCGATAAGAAAGAAAGAAACAAAAAAAAAAAAAGAAAAAAAAAAAAAGAAAAAAGAAAAAGAGAAGAAAAAAAGAGAAATGAAACTGTTCTTTCGTCGAAAAAAATAAAATCGTTTTTTCTTTTTGAAACTGAGGTAGAGTGCGAGAGGGTGGGATCGTCTATTTGTGTTTCTTTTTTTTTTTTTTGTTTTGTTTTTGTTTTTTTGTTTTTTTGACATCTTCACCCCTCCTTTTTTTGTTTTTTTTTTTTTTTATATCGAACGAAAAACAAAGGGAAAAAGAGAAGAAAGAGAAACGAGAAAGGTAATTAAAAGAATATAAATAAATAAAAATCGTCGCTGCGCGAAAAATGAATTCGTTTTAGGAGATTCCCGTGATGTTTCGGATTCGTTTCCTTTTCTTTCATATTTTTTTTCTTTTTTCTTGTTTCTTTTTCTCTCTTTTTCATTTCTCGATTTTGATAATAAATAATAATAATAATAACAATAATAATAATAATAGCGAGGATAACGTTTGAAGAGCGTCGTCATTTATGGTAAATGAAATTTCTAATGAAAGTGATAGATAGATAAATGGATAAATAAATGGATGGATAATAATAGAAAGAGAGAGAGAGAGAAAGAGGAGAGAGTGAGAGAGATAATCATTTGTTAATTGCCCAGTTAGGTTTGTTAGGGGTGAGAGAGGGTGAGGGGAGTCGTCACGTTGGCCCATTTCAAATTCATCTCATGTTTCGAACGAGGTTGATCGCGTTTCTTGACCTTTCACACATTCAATGAATCTCTCTCTCTCTCTCTCTCTCTCTCTCTCTCTTTCTCTCTCATTCATATATACGATATAAATCTTTTTTTTGGGTTATTCAAATTATTGAAATTAAAAGGACGTATTTCGGCGACAAAAAAAAAAAAAAAAGGAAAGGAAGAGAAAAAAGAAAGAGAAAAATAAAAAGAACTGTCCAAATTAATTATCATTAAATTTCGGGGTCATCGAGGTTGAGGATTCTTCCGGTGAAGCTTTAATGAATGCTTTATCTATCTCTCTATCTCTCTCTCTCTCTCTCTCTCGTTCTCTCTCGTTCTCTCTCTCTCTCTCTCTCTCTTGTGCGCGCTGGCGCACTTTCCCCTCGCTGGCCGCGCGGTGAAGTGCGTCGTTGCGTAAACGCAATGTCGGAATCGTAATGTGGAAAGGTCAGTGTCTTTCGCTCACCGTGACGTCGTACTTGTGTGTATACGTGTGTTATATATATATGTATGTATATATATATATAAATGTGTGTGCGTGTGTGCGTCGTATGTAAGCAAGCGTGAGTGCGTACGCTTGTAGTATTATATGGTTGTGTGTAAGCGCGAGCGCAAAACATCGAGTAAGCTGGTAATCTTAAAATATCTGAACCAGTCTGCTGAAGTGAGATGGAAGATCCGATTCTCTCTCTCTCCCTCTCTCTCCCTCTCTCTTTCTTCTTCTTCTTCGTTTTTTTTTTTTTTTTTTTTTTTTCCATTATTATGATCACGTTCGTGTTTTATGGCGTTAGTCGATCGATAGTTCGTTTTATATGTTTATATAAAACAAAAAAAAAAAAAAAACAAAAGAAAAAAGAGTTTTCATTGTTATTTGAAAATGACTTTTGTCATTTGCTATTATTACATGCAACAGATTTCACTTTATCGAATAATAAACGATTTATAATATTACGTAATTCATATGAAAGATAATTGTTATAAATAATTATTATAAATAATAATAGTTATATGGATAATATTTTTTTTCCATTTCTTTTTATTTATTTTCTTTTTTTTTTTTTTTTTTTTTTTTTTTTTTTTTTTTTTTTTTTTTTTTGTAAAAATCAATAAAAAAATGTTTAGCCTTTGTTCTTTTGTTTACTTTCTTTCTCTCTCTCTCTCTCTCTCTTTTTTTCTTTTTCTTTTTTTCTTTTTTTGATTTCTTTTCTTCTCTTCGCGTTCAAATTTTACGATTTAAAGAGAACAAAGAAATTGTATAAAAATGATGCGAAATTTTTAATTTGTACTTGGTCGAACTGAAATTTTGTTCATTTTGAAAGATGGTTAGGTTTAAAATAAATCGTTCTACCAATTAGGATCGAGGATTGTCTCTCTCTCACTCTGTCCATTTTTTTTCCTATTGTTGTCATGCAGCCAAAGGCGCACGGATTCTCATTTTGGATTGGAACATAAATCTGTGAAGAGAGAGAAAAAAAAAAGAAAGAAAGAAAAAGAAACAGGATATTGGCCAGAGGCTAGGAAACAACAACAGCAATAGCACTAAGCAAAAGAGAGATAGATAGATAGATAGATAGATAGATAGAGAGAGAGAGAGAGAGAGAGAGAGAGAGAGAGAGAGAGAGAGAGAGAGAGAGAGAGAAAGTCATTGCAAGCCAATTGAAAATGTCTGGCCCCATAATAAGGTTATCCCAGTTGGTCTAATGGGATTACCCAGAGAACGTGATCGTGCAATTTCCTGTAAGCCTTCCCAATTCGTACCCTGGAGGAACCGAAAACGATATTTTCAATTTTTTTCCTTGAAAAATCGATTTAGCTTGATTTTTCAAAATGACAGATGAATAAATTGACAGAAGTAAAATAATCCTAAAAAAAAAAAAAAAAAAAAAAAAAAAAAAAAAAAAAAAAATAGAACAAAAGAAAAATCAAAAACGTAAAATCAAACGAAAATGAAACGCTATTTCATTTTGACTCAAACCTACACTTACCCATACATACACGCACAAACTTAGAGGATATGTTTTTATATTTTATATGAATTCGTTCGTTCGTTCGTTCATTTGTTTGTTTGTTTGTTTTTCATATCAGCGGAGTTGCGGTTTCGTGCGGGGAGTGTAGCAGTAGCGGTACAAGTGACATCACCGAGCCAGGCTCACCGTGTAGTACAAGTAGCGACGAGGGTGTAGCAATAAGAGGAGCATCGGCAAGCCCATTACCAAGTTTGCCCAAGCTGGCGCCGTCCTCGCAATTGGGTACCAGGCCCCAGTGGCCCTGGACCCCGCCATTGGCGGCAACCGCTTGTTCAACTTACAAGAGACTGAAAGGTGAGCCAGAAGCAGGAACATTGCCGAGGTCCGGAGCAGCTGATCCAACTTCACGTGGATCATCAAAGGCGAACAGTAACAAGCCAGTTGGTGTTATACACCATAACGAATCATCTTCCCAAGGGAAAATAACGGAATATTTTAAGACACAGATTAAACCGCAACAACCGAAAGTAAGTTTATGATATTAATGTTTCCTTATCATTCGTCATTATGATTATTATTATTGTTACTATTGTTGCTGTTGTTGTTGTTGTTGTTTAATTATATATATTTTTTTTTAAATCGTTTACAAAAGCTTAAGAAGACGTCGGAAACAATGTCGGTACTGGTTGCTAAAACAACCACAGAATTTCGAAGGCCACCTACCGTGCAAAGGAACAAAGGTGGCTTGGCCAAATACCTCGGTACTGTTCCATCAAATCCTCGTACGACAACAGCTACAAACGATTGGGAGGTTCGAACAGTCAACATGTCGCCGCCGCCGCCTAACAAAAAGACACCTATTGTCATCGTACCTAGGGCCAATGTTAAAATGGAGAAAAAATTAACGAAACCCCTGCCAAGTTTGCCTATATCGAACGACGTTCTAAAAAATATACCACCCTGCAAGATATCCTCGCTCAGGTAATATTCTTTGCAAAAAAGAAAAAAGAAAAAAAAAAAAAGAAAAAGAAAAGAATGAAAAGTTTGTTTCTTAAATATTTGATCTAATGATCAAATCATTTTTCAGGCTTACCTCAGAGGCAAGTCCTAACCCAATGAAAACGTGTTCACCGCCGTCAACCCCAACGGCAAATCCCCCGTCAACAAACGATTTTAAGGGTTGCATCCTTTCATCTAAAGCGCACGTCAACGAGAATAATAATTTAACGAACGGTTGTAACAATTTGATCGGTACGATACGTTCACAGAACAATCAGGATCCATTGTCGAGGTTATCGCCAATAGAAAGTGATAAGTGTCAGACGAAAATATCGTCATCATCTGTAGGAGATGAGGAGGACGTTGAAGAAGAGGAAGAGGATTCCTCATCTAGGAGTAGCGAATCGAAAACGCATCATTCACTTTCTCCAATATTATCAGCTCCGACAACGATACGTTTCCCAGCCAGGGCACCGGAAAAGGATAGGTCACAGCCAACCGACAGTGGGATTTGTCGATGGGACAAGTGCGAAGCTAGTTTCGAATCTAGCACAGGTCTTCTTGAACATTTACAGGTAAAAGGCTTGTCATTATCCTAGTCAATCTTGTTATAAATTTATCATAACCGTTTAACGAATTACTTTCAATAATAATCAAAATATAATTTGTCATTATGATTTATAAAATTATAAATAATTAATAATTTTTAATCTTTTCCTTTCCCATCCTCTCTCTCACTCCCTCTCTCTCTCTCTCTCAATTTTAATAGGTCGCTCATATCAATACCCAAACCGGTGGAGACAATTTCGTCTGTCATTGGTTAGGTTGTAAGGTACAAGGAAGAACGTCCTGTTCGAGAAGATGGCTGGAAAGACATGTCCTTTCACATGGTGGAAACAAACCGTTTCGTTGTATCGTCGATGGATGCGGCAGTAGATTTAGTTCACAGGTATAAAAACGTCCGCTGGGATTTATCTATATATTTTAATTTGTCGTAGGTATATATATATATATATATATATATATATATATAAGAGTAGTCGACGCGATTGAAAATATATTTTTGTCTCAAAATATTTTTCGAATTGTTGTCTTTCGAATTAGGTGGGAAGACTTTTTTTTTTTTTTTTTTTTTTACAAAAATCCCTGTAAATTCGGGCTTCTGATCTTTTATTTATTTATTTATTTATTTATTTATTTTTTTTTTCTTTTTTTTAATCACTTCTTAACCCCACTTTCGAAAATAATTATAGGGATTTATTGTGTAACTCTTCCTTTGGTTACAAGACAAGTATTATTAATTCTTTGCCTGGATATATTCGAATATGTATATGTATATACGTTTCCTTTCGTATTTCACTTTTAGAGAAAAGGAAACAATGATGAACGCGGAAGTGACAAAAAAATGTTCTTCTTTGGCGAGGTCCGATGTTAAGGAACTTTTTATGTGGGTGGGAGGGAGGGGCGGGGAAGGGGGGGAAAGGAAACCCCTTATTCTTTTTTCTGGGCCATTCGCGGATCTATCTTTTTTTTTCCCCCGTTTTTATTTTATTTTTTTTTTTCTCAACAGACCCGCAAGAAAAAAAAAGAAAACAGACAAAAGAAGGAAACATTTTAAACGAAAGACGAACTAATAACATGTTTAACCTGTTGTTCTCTGTTCATCCGAATATCATAGTGTCCATACACGATGGGAAACATCCTGGTCAGACGATGCGCGTCTGTCTGTGTTTGTCGTTTTTCAATTGTATCTTTTTATACCTTTATATCCCTCATCAACCCACAAAACCACCTAACCTCTACCACCGATTATCTTCTTGGGTAATGTATTTTACGTTGAAAAGAAAAAAAGAAAAGAAAAGAGAAAGAAAAGGAACGAACCTTAGACCAGATACACCAATAATAAAAGAACGAAGACTTTCTACCCTCCCCACCCTTTCTCTGTCGATAATCCACCCACTCATCACTTGCCCTCATCGTATCTATTTCAGAATCCTAATGTTGAGGTGATCGTTCGCTAAGTCGGAATTATCATTCGAAAGCAAAAACAAAAAAATAAAAATTTTATTCGCTTTATGATTGGCCACTAGTGTACTATATATATATACCATATACTGTTGTACATAATGGTTATTGTTATTATTGTCGTATTGATTGTCAATGAGATCAGCAAAATTATCCGCGGAATGGTTAGGTCCTGTAAAGTAATTTAAAATTGAATCTGTCGATTATGGGAGATAAAGATTAATCGGGGATGGAAGAAAAGTCTTTAGTCTTTAACCGTCCCTGGTGGTTACCTATGAATTCTCGAGGTATCGGCATTTTCCAGTGACAGCTGAAACCTTGTTTTTTTTTTTTTTGTTTTTTTTTTCTCTTGAAACGAACCTTCTCAGGTTTGCTCAGTTTAGGGACTTTTGTTATTGTTATTATTATTGGTATTAGTATAATCGTCATCTTTGTCGATATCGCAAAGTTAAAAATCATCATCGTTGATCGAAAACTTTTCCCTCTTCAGGGAATAAATATCATTTTGTCAAATGATTTAACATTGATACCGATGATTATTTTATAGCGTAAAGAGGCGTGAAAAAAGAAATGTCAAAATTTAAATTCCAGGTCAGACCTGGACCAATCGACGCACGTACCCCCCCCTTTTCCTCTCTTTTTAACTTTTGATCTTATTGGATGAGGCTCTCCCTGGAAAGTGCCGAACGATTCAATTAGACTAATATGAAATTTGACGTAATTATTGTTTACAGACGACATTGGAGAGGCACGTTAACGGTCATTTCAATCAACCTGAAACGAATAGTAGCAGCGGTAGAAGGAGTTGCGAGAATGGTGGAAAGCTCGTCAGGAGAAACGGAAAGAGATTGAGATACAGAAGACAGCCATGGTCTGGTAAATAAACAAAAATGATATTCGATTAGTATATGAAAAAAGAAAGAAAAAAAAAAATATATATATATATATATATGTATATATATAAATTTTTTTTTGTTCTTAATAGCAATTGGCAATAATCGTAGGATTGCTCGTTGATAATGTTTCTCTCTAATTTTGTTTTTCTTTTTTGTTTTTTTTTTTTTTTTATTATTTTTTTTCTCTCTCTCTCTCTTTCTCTCTCTCTTTCTTTCTCTTTCTCTCTCTCTTTCTCTTTCTCTTTCTCTCTCTCTCTTTTCTTCTCTCTCTCTCTCATAGCACGACTTTTTGATTATTTCGATTCTGGAGTCATGGAAGGTCTTCAACATAGATTATTGGAGCTGGCTAAGTCAAGAACGCAAGGTCGGTTAGCCGAGACGCCTGGTGACTCGATGGCCCTAACTAGTCAAGTAAGTTCAAATACCTATATATATATATATATATATTTATATATAATTCAACCAGGTCGTCGTTAATAAATATCTAACAATAATTATCGTCATCTGGTTGGATCCCATTCTTGTCATTCTTTTTTTCTTTTCTCTTTCTCTTTTCTTTTTTAGGTATTAGCAAGAAGAGTAGAGACGGATGGGAAAATCAAAGTCCTGCTACGATGGTATCCTCAGGACATGTAAGTGTTTTATTCCTTCCTTTTTTCTTTTTTTTTGTTTTATCCTCCCCCTCCACCCTCCTTCCCTCTTCTCCCTCCCCACCCCGTCCTCTCCCGTTGGAATATCAGTTTATTTCAGTTGACGTAAATAAAATTCATATGATTCATTTTTATCTTTTTTTTTTTTTTTTTTTTTTTTTTCTCTTCTATATATACAGAGAACCGGACGAATGGGTATTAGAATCCGAAGTACAAAGCACAAAACACGTAGGGATACGTAAATTAGCTGGAAAAAATCCTGAAGAAGTTAGCCTAGCATTATATCCGGCGATGTGCGGTGGTATACCAACTATGACAAGAGTTAAACAACGTCGAAAACCAGTTAAGTATTCGTGATAATGTCTCGCCAGGAGGATTATTCGAGGCCAATAAAAACGACTGAGAGATAGAGAGAGATAGAGAGAGAGAGAGATAGAGAGAGAGAGAGGGAGATAAAGAGAGAAAAAGGAGAAGGAGAGAAAAGGATATGACGAATAAACACATGGACGATAATATAGGTCCAGATAAATGTGTAATGATGGTTATAATGAAAAGGAGCCTGGATAGTAATTAAATATTATTGGACAACCTGGATAATGATGTGAGACGTAGGAAACGACCGATGTTAGACGAACGAATGTGAAGATTCGAATCAGATGACCAAAGCTGTACTGATTTTATGGTACAAGAAACACGGAGAGCAATAGTAACGATTTAACCTAACGAACGAGAAGAAGATGAAGATGAAGATGAAGAAGGAGAAGAAGAAGAGGAAGAGGAAGAGGAAGAGGAAGAAGAAGAAGAAGAAGAAGAAGAGAAGATAGAAGAGGACGAAGAAGTGAAAGATAATACATTCTAATATATTTAGCCTAAATAAGAAGGAATCCTTTCTTAGATCTCATGTATGATGAATCCATGAATCATCGTTAATGAATATAAGGATGTAAGCTTCGTTTTACCTGTTTGAGAAAGATAGATAGAGAGAGAGAGAGAGAGAGAGAGAGAGAGAGAGAGAGAGAGAGAGAGAGAGTGAGAGTCTCTTTATCTTTTTTTAAGGGACTCACACGTACGTACATACACACTCACGCACGTACATATACATAAACACGAACACACATACATGCATACGTATACACATATACATCATATGACATAGAGACAGAAAGGAAGAGAGAGAAAGAAAGAGAAAGAGAGAGTAAGAGAGTAAGAGAGACAAACATATTAAAGGATAGACAAAAGCGGCTTCGGAAGAGCTGGGCTTGGGCCTCATAAGTGCCTCACCGTGGATACGTTTTGTACTACACCGTCGTTCGAACAAAAAAAAAAAAAATATGGGATGATGAAAACAATGATGATCGATCGATGAAATGTTTAATATCAGATCAAATAAGAATTGTTGAAGTGTATGGAGTGATAGTTCGTCAGAGAGAAAGAGAGAGAGAGAGAGAGGGAGGGAGAAAGAGAGGGAAAGAGAGAAAAATTATTATTACGACGACGATATTAGTTAACATGAGAACGAGAGAGAGAAAGAGACAGAGAGATGAAAATAAAAATGGAAGAAAATATAAGGAGATAATCACTCTGGTGGCCTTAGGAATCAATTAATATCTAACACCCGGCCCCTTAGCACTTCCGGGCACTGTTACTACTACTACTACTACTACTACTACTACTACTAACTACTACTACTATTACTACTACTATTACTACTACTACTTGCTACCTAAACTGCTATCACAGCTATAGTACTACCACAACATTTATATATATATATATTTATATATATATATATATGTATAAATTTGTTTTCTCTTTGTTTTCTTTTTCTTCTCTTTTTCTTTTTTTCTTTTCATTTTTTCTTTTTTTCTCTAAGTATACGAAAAAAAAAGAAAAAAAAAAAAAAAAAAAAAAAAAAAAAATAGAAAAAAAAGATTATAAACCGATCGTCTCGATATCTACGTTTGATAAATCAACGACCAAGATTGTTGACTGTCGAGGAATATAGAAAAAAAAAAAGGGAAAAAGAAAAAGAAAAAAGAAGAAGAAAAAGAAGAAGAAGAACAACAACAACAACAACAACAACAAATGATATATATTGCATTTGATCTACCTCGATCCTTCGACTCGGTAGAAACTGATAACGGCGGAAGTACGCATATACGAAGAAAGCAAATGGTGAAAGAAAAAATGAGAAGGTGGAGAAGGAGGAGGAGTAGAGGGAGGGAGGGAGGTAGGGAGGAAGAAATAAATGAATTAAAATGAACAACAGAATGATTGAACGAATGAATTAACTGACGAACCGATGAACCAATGTATACCGGTTAATGATAATGATTAATGATAATGATAATGATAATGATAATGATTTATGATGATGATGACGACGATGACGACAATGACGACAATGATGATGATGATGATGATGATCACAATATCAACGTAGTTGATATTACTTGAGAACAAAACGAATTTCTTTTTTTTTTTCCCCGAGGTGGGCAGATAGAGATGGGTGGGTGGGCGGATGGGTGGGCGGATGGATATAGGTGGGTGGGTCGAGGAATGAATGAAGCGAGTTCGAACAAGATGAATGAAAAGATGGAGAAAGAATGAGAGGGATTGAGAGGGGGGGAGGGGTTGGAGAAGGAGGAATATTGAAAGAAGAAAAAGAAGAAAAAGAAAAAGAGAAATGGACGAAAGATCTGTTCGGCCCGTTTACTTCCCCGTACGCGAAATTTTTGACGGTCTCCTTGTAACAAGTCCGTGAATAGTGCTCGGCAAAATGGATTAAAAGAACAAAATGAAATAAATGAAACGAGGTAATTGTGATGGAGTGAGTTTTTTTTTTTTTTTTTTTTGTAATAGCAAAGAAAAAAAAAACGAAAAAGAACGAATAAAAACGAATAAGGGGGAGGGGGAAGGGGGAAAAGAAATGAGAGAAGAAGGAATAATAGAGAAAAAAAAAAAAAAAAAAAAAGTAAGAATAGGATATAATCGGACGACTCGTAAAAACGCCAACAAACGGTTTCTATCGAGATATTCAAATCCACATATGTACAAAATTGATGTGAACGACGAAGATGAGCCACGAAAATTGATAAGAGAAAAAAATGAGAGAGATAGGGAGAGATAGATAGAGAGAGAGAGAGAGAGAGAGAGAAGGGAGGAAAAACAATGTATGGACCCTAAACGGTATACTCGATCCTTATTTTTTTTGTTTTTTTATTTATTTATTTATTTTTTTTCTTTTCTTTTCCTCACGAATCATCAACGAAGTGCGGATTAAGGATTGAGTATCGATCTTTTATCTTTTTTTCTCTCTTTTTCTTTTCTTTTTGTTTTTTCTTGTTTTTTTTTCCTTTGTTTTTTTTATTTCTTTTTTGATTTATTCTGTAGAAATTCTTATCTCGAATCTCTTTCAACTTAAAAAAAAAAACATACATTTAAGAATGAAGACAACGAGCAATATCGTTTAGTATACCTCGAAGGGGTGGGTAAGTTGACGATTAGAAGAAGACGGGTGGGCGGGTGGGCTTTAATTGATTGGTGGGCAGATGATCATTTTTTTTTTTTTTATTCTGCGGATTAGGGGTGTGCGGAATTAATTGTTGTCCGGTTTGAAAATACTTCTCGATTACTTCACAGTCGCCTATTTTTATCTTTCTTCTTGCTGAGTCTCGTTCAGCATGATGGTGAGTCGCTGATAATGATAATAATAAATAATGAATAATGATAATAACAATAATAATAATAATAATAATAATAATAATAATAATAATAATAATAATAATAATAATAATAATAATAATAATAATAATAATGATTAATAATAATTAATAATTAATAATAATAATTAATAATAATAATTAATAATAATTAATAATAATAATTAATAATAATTAATAATAATTAATAATATTAATATTAATAATAATAATAAATATAGTAATGATAATAATGATATGATGATATGATGATAAGGAGGAAGAAAAGGAGAAGGAGGAAGATGATAATTGGAGAATGAGAGGGGGCAGGGAGGGAGGGAGAGAGGGAGAGATAAAGATATATAGAGAGCACACACACGTCATGCTGTACGAGTTTAAAAAAAAAAAATAAAAAAACCTATTACGAGCTGTTACCTTCCCGTAATCGGGGTAAGATTTACGATGGCTGTGTTTTCAAATTTACCACGGGAAAATTAGTAGAATTTTTCGAGGAAAAAACAAAAAGTGAATGAGAGAAAAAGAAGAAGAAGAAAAAAAGAAAAGAAATAATAAAAAGGAGAGGCAAAAAAAAAAAACAAGAACGATGGTTCGAGATGCGGAATAGGGTTCTCGAAGTTTTTCTTTTTTTTTTCGAATGGTCGAAGGTGGGCAAGGGTGGGCAAGGGTGGGCAAGGGCGGGCAATTGGCGAAAGAAAAAAGGAAGAAAAGGAGGAAAGGAAGGAGAAAAGAAAGAATAGAAAAGAATATGAAGATCAGAAAGAGAGAGAAAATGTTAAGTTGGATATGATCACTATTTTCACTATAGTTTAACCAACAATATGGAGAAACGTGATGATCGTATGAAAAATAAATAAGAGGAAAAGGAAAAAGAAAAAAGGAGGAGAGGAAAAAGAAGAAAAAATACACACACATACACAAACACGCAAATACACACATACATACGACCGTATATTAATTATGTAGAAATTAGACCATTTGTACAGTTATGTATGTAATGTGAGAAAAGAGAAAGAGAGAGAGCGAGAGAGAAAAACAGAGTGAATGAGAGAAAGAGAGAAAGAATGTATGAGATTAAAAACCGTGAATATATATATATATATATATATATATATATATATATATATATATCTAATAAATAAACCGACAAACAAACAAACAAACATAGACACACACGAATATACACACACGCCAGCTAAGAAACACTGCCAATTTCGTGTATAAAATAAGAAAAAGTTTTTTAGGAATTTAATTAAAAACGAGTCGCGAACAAAATACAAACGATTTAATCATTATTATTATTATTATTATTATTATTATTATTATTATTATTATTATTATTATTGGTAGTAGTAATTATTATTATTATTATTAGTTATTAATTATTAGAAAAAATAATATTATCGATCGTATTTATGTGACCCACCTCATCATGACCTTCTTAACCACCTACCCACCCACTTGCCCACCCACTTGCCCACCAATCATCCAACAATCACCCATCATTTATCCTGCACGATCATCGTTAAATTTCACTGAGCTAAATTTCTTATCTTCTCTTTTATCTCTTTCTCTTCCTTTTTTTTTTTTGAATTTTTTTCTCTTGTTTTTCTTTTTTTTTTTTCTTATCCCTCTTCGAAATTTAATTTTGATACTGTGCGCACTCCCCAGCGCCCACCCGTCCTCATCTTCCTTCCACCATGACGATAAGTTTTTCTTTTTTTTTTTTTTTTATTTTTCTCTTTTTCTTTTATTTTCTTTATTTTCTTTTTTCTTTCTTTTTAAGAAATTCGCTGGGCCTGCCAGGGAATAAATTACGTTTAGATCATCGTCATAAAAATGGCCGGCATATATTCTTTGTATATAAATTATTACAACAAAATTTTAGTAATTAGTTTATTACCTTTGCATAGCGCCGACTGCTTAGAGCATATATCGGGGGCCCTAATTATGTAAATAATTAGTCGAAATTAATTAATCATTATTCACGTAGGCCGTCTGCTATCTTGAACAGATTCGAAAGAGAGAGAGAGAGAGTGTGTGTATGTGTGCATGAGAAAGAGAGAGAGAGAGAGAGAGAGAGAGAGAGAGAGAGAGAGAGAGAGAGAGAAAGGGATATTAAATAATTATTAGTAATTGTATAGATAGATCTCAACACACATACATGCATACACACACATACATACATATATACATACATACATATAATCATATTAGAAGAAAACTTTACACGTACATACACATATACATATATATATGTATGTATGTACGTATGTATATATGTATGTATGCATGTATGTATGTATGTATAATTGAAAAATATATTAAAAAAAAAATTAATACATACACAACAAACAAAAACTGTACACGTACAACACACTTAAACAAAACATACGAAATGCACGTACGAAATTCATGAAATTTTTGGTTGCATTTTAAAAGAAAAGAAAAAAAGAAAGAAAAAACAAAAAGGAAAAAGGAAAGACAAAGAAAAGAGAATTGTGAGAAAGAAAGGAAGATAAAGAAACAAAATCGAAGAAAAGAAATATGATGGAAGAGGAAAAGGTGTGGGACGTTCGAACGCCCTTTTTCTCTTTTTTTTTTTTTATTTCTTTATTTTTTTCTTTTTCTTTTTTTTTTTTTTTTCTTTTTTTTTTATTATTGCTTTTTAATATCATCACTCATCTCTCTCAGGGACGGTGAGAAATGGAGGACGAATTTTTTCGACTTCTACTTTTCATTCCTGTTTTTCTTTCTTTCTTTCTTTCTTTTTTTCTCTTCTTTTTTCATAAATTCTTTCAATTGTTTGTATATATATATATATGTATATATATACATTCATATGTATACGTATATATATTTTTTGTTATTTCCTCGTTCTTTCTCATTGTTAAAAGTAACGCGTCACTGCCAAGAAAAAAAAGGAGCAAAAAAAAAAAAAATAAAAAGAAGAAATACAAAAAAGAGAAGAAAAAAAAACGCGCACTGCCAGTTGTGGACTGAGCACGATAACTTTATCATATGTGTACTCTCTATTTCTATGTATATATATATATATATATATACATACGTACGAACAAGAAAGAAAGAGAGAAAAATATATATTAGAGAAAGAGAGAGAGAGAGAGAGAGAGTGAGAAAGAGAGAAAAGAAAAGAAAAATGGCGCCGTTCTCTCTCTTGCGCCATTTTGTTCTCGTTTTGTTCACATAGAAATAAATCCCTACGATAAAACAATGTCTTTTTTTTTTTTCTTTTTTCATATGAGAAACTATTTTCTCCTTCCTTTGATCTTTCATTTTTTTTTTCTCTCTCTCTCTCTCTCTCTCTCTCTCTTTTGTTTTTTGTTTTTTTTTGTTAAGCCGAGCCTTCAATAAACTGCCAACTCCTTCGTAAGTACTTCGTTAATAAGTGATTAACAGAAAGAAAGAGAGAGAGAGAGAGAGAGAGGGAGAGAAAAGGCACTGCCAATGTAACGAATGTAAAATAAAATTGAAAATGGAAAAAGGAAAATGAAAAAAGAAAAAAAAAGGAGAGAAAAAGAGAGAGATAGAGAGGTTAGGTTTTATAGGTGCAATCAATCGACGAGGATGTCCTCCATTTTTTTTTTTCGGTCACTTAATTTTTTTTCTGTTTTTCTTTTGTTTTTCTTTCGGTTTTTTTTTTTTTTTTTATTTATAAACACGAAGACACCCGATCGATGTACGTATCCTGTTTCTTTTTTCGTTTTTTCCTTTTACCTTTCCTTTTTTTTTTTTTGTTATTTTTTCTTTTTCAATTTCACGTATTCTCTCTCTCACACATTCACACACACATACACACACACAAATATAATACAAAACACGACATACACGGACAGAGACACGTATGTGTATTATTTTTCTTGTGGCGCGATCGCGAGCTGATCGGTCGACTTAATCTAAAAAAAAAGGCAAAAAAGAAATTATTTTGTTTTTTTTTCTCATTGCATTTTTCCCTATTTTTTTCTTTTTTCAATTAATTAATCAATTAATCAACCACGTGCACATCGTTTTTCTCTAGATGTAATTGATTTTTATTCCTTTTTTTTCTTTATTCAAAAAAAACAATATCGACGTATATAATTTATTATTTTTATTATTATTATTATTATTATTATTATTATTATTATTATTTTATTATTATTTTATTATTATTATTTTTATTATAACAATTATGGTTATATTATAATTATTATAATTATTATTATTATTACTATTATAATTATTATTATTATTATTTTTAATATTATTATTATTATTATTATTATTATTATTATTATTATTATTATTATTATTATTATTATTATTATTATTATTATTATTATTATTAAAAGGCGACATTCGGTCGCTCGGTCGCGCTTGATCTCTTGATGAAAAAAGAAAAACGACAATTAGAAAAATAAAATAAAATTAAAGTAAAGTAAATAAATAAATAAATAAATAAATGAATAAATACGATGATTCTTTCGTCTTTCCAACATAATAATCTAAAAATGTGCTTAGGCTCATCTCCTTTTGAAGAGAAAGAGAGAGAAGGGAGAGAAAGAAAGAGAGAGAGAGAGAGAGAGATAACACGAGACTCCATTTTGAAAAGTTTTAACATTTTTTTTTCGTAGATTAAAATCTAACCCCACCCATATCTTAATTTATCTTCGTTATTCGTTAATTAAAAGTAATTAATTAAATAATTCTTTTTTTCTGCTTTTTAATTTCATTTTTTTTCTCATTTCCTTTTCTTTCATCGTACTCGATCATCTTTTTTTTTTTCTCTGTTTTGATCTCCATTATTATTGTCTTATTGGTCGATCTAATCACCCTCATCCCATCATTGTAATTTTTTTTTCATTCGTGCACGATTCCATGCACCAAACAAATATATATATATATATATATATATATATATATATATATATTTGTGAATAAATTTAAGTGAAAAGTTGTAAAGAGTTTTATGTAATCTATAATTAGATATAATTCATAATTAGTTAAGAAAAATATATGAGCATGCATGTATGTATGTAAGTATGTATGTGTGTGTGTATAAAAATGACACGATCGAATTCGTTCTTTTCTTCTTTCGAATTTTTTTTTTTAATATATATATTATTATTTTCTCATAAAACCTAATTGCAGAGAGAGAGAGAGAGAGAGAGAGAAAGAGAAAGAGATAGAAGGATGATATTAATTTTTCAATATGGCCGTATGGCATCCATTTTGAAAACATTCTACTTTCAATATGGACGCTTGTCATCCATTTTGGTTTCTCTTTCTCAATTTTTAAATACCTTTCGACCGCTATGATAATTATTATATTAAAAAGCTGAGAGAAAGAAAGAGAAAAAGAAAAAAGGAAAAGAAAAAAAATAGTAATAACGAAAGAATAATAGAGAAAATAATTTTAGAATTTCGACGAGCATATTGTACATAAATACACACATACACGTACATATGTAGGAAAAAAAAAGACATGAGCAATGGCGATCCGCGAATTGCGATCTTTCAATGGGGAGTCTAACTGATAAGATTTCCGTGATAATTGAACAAAGAAACGTTAAATGGGCGAGAGAGAAACAAAGAGAGAAAGAGAGAGAGAATTCAAAATAAAAAAAAAAAAAAAAAAAAAAGTAAATAAATAAATAAAAGTGAGAAAGAGAGAGAAAGAGATAGAGCGAAATATATAGGCTATGTATTTTTACTAAAATTAATGGAAATGTTTTAGAAAAAATAGTTTGTACGCCGAAAAGGGATTTCAATAATGTGGTGGTGATCGTGAAAAGAAAAGAAAATAAAAAAGCAGAAGAAAAAGAAAAAAAAGGGAAAGGAGAAATCGCCGAAGACACACGAACACACACACACATACACAAACATAAGGAAGAAAACAAAAGGTTAAGGAAAATATAATACTTCGAAAATTTCACCAAAATGGCGCACCATTTTCGTTTCCCTTTTTGCAAATTCGCGTATCGCAATGCTCGCAATTAATCAATTTATAATGCACGTCGATGATTCATATTTCTTTTTTCCGAAGGATCGATTTGTTTCTTGGTAAACATAATTTCCCCCTTTCTCCCTGCTTTTTTTATTTTCCAAAAAAAAAAAAAAATGGACCCACTCTTGAGAATTATAAATCGTGTACATATAAATGGTCGCTCTTTGTAACTCGATCTCGTGAGGTCCTCGTGACAAAGAAAAAAAAAAAAAAAAAAAAAAAAAGAAAAAAGAAAGAAAAAAAAGGAAAAAAAAAAAAACGAAACGAAATCGAGACGACGAAATATTTCTTCTCTTTCTCGAAAAATATATCCCGAGGAAAGAAGAAAAGTAAAACAAAAAGGAGAAAAAAAGAAAAAAAGAAAATTTGGCTTTCTAGTTTTCACTTATCGATTTTAATCGATCTTATTTCACGCGTGGCAGGATTTTATCGATCGAGTAAGAAAAAACAAAGAAAGAAAGAAGAATAAATAAGGTTATGTTCGACATAACCTTAAACAACAAGAGGAAAAAGTGAGGTTATGTAAAAAAGAAAAAAAGAAATAAATAAAGAAATAGAAAATTCTTTCTTTCTTTTCCTTTTTCTTAAGAACACGAAATATTTATTTTTTTTTTTTCTTTTTTTTTTTTATCTTTCACGTTGAAGCAAAATTTTTTCTCTTGCGTCCAGAGAGAAAGAGGGAGGGAGAGAGAGAGAGAGAGAGAGAGAGAGACAGAGAGAGAATGAAAATAATAAAATGGCGGAATGAGTGAATGAGAGAGAGAGAGAGAGAGAGAGAGAGAGAGAGAGAGAAAGAGAAAAAGTGAGTAAAACTTTGTGTAAATAATTGATCCAACGCGTACGAGCACTCGGGCATTTTTCTCGAGGGTGTAAAAAAAAAAAAAAAAAAAAATAAAAGCCTATGAGGGCTATGCACATAGCTTATTACGAATTATGGTGTTTGCATTTATTATAAATTCTATGTAAAGAAGATGGGAACGTGGAAGAAGATTAAGATAACAATGGGAAGTAAAAGTAGGGGTAGGAAGAGTAGTAGGAGTAGGAGGAGTAGGAGGAAAAGGAGAAAGGAAAAAAAAAATATATATATATATATATGTATATATACATATATATAAAATAAAAACAAGGAGCAGAACGACGAGACTTATAATGGCGACGAGGAGTTACATTTTAATGACCATATAAAGAATAATGACTGCCATTTCGATATCGATGATAAATTTTACTCGAAATTATTTATAATAAAGTATGCATTTAACAATTTTAAGTGTCGGGGCAAAGAAAAAAAAGAAAGAAAAGAAGGAAAGAAAAAAGGAGCGAAGAAAATAAAGAAAAGAAAAAATATTCAAGTTCAGATAATAACGAAGAACATTGTTATTATTAATATCGATTAATTAATTAATTATTAATTATTATTATCACTATTATTATTATTATTATTATTATTATTATTATTATTATTATCAATTAATTAATCAATTAATTATTATCATTATCATTATCATTATTATTATTATTATTATTATTATTATTATTATTATGATTATTAATATTAAGAGTATTTTTTAAGTATAATTTCGAGATCATGTTCGAATGTCA